>NW_007246977.1:612600-635135 GCF_000164805.1 Carlito syrichta
GGCCGGGAGCAGCCACTGCACTCTAGTCTGGGTGACAGAGTGAGACTCCAACTAAAAAAAAAAAAAAAAAAAATGTCCTTTTAGGCAAGTAAATATTGCCATGCAATTGGACTGATTTGCCCGTGTAGACATAACATAAAAGTGAGTCATTGCAGCCCTATTGTTCTTCCTGTGAGGGGTCAGTGGGCACACTATACCAAGAGGGTATGTACAGGAATGTAACATGGCTTAAAGCATTAGGTCAAGTGATACCAAACAGAGGAGTGTACTAGCAGGCAAATTCAAAAGATCTTTAAAGTACATTACTACTATTTTATTTCTTCTTAGTTATCAATGTACATTGCTCAGTTGCAACAAATGTATCACTCTGGTGGGGAATGTTGACAACCTGGGAGGCTGTGCATGCATCTGGGCAACTAGGTATATGGGTAATCTCTGTACCCCTCAGTTTTGCTGTGAACCTAAAACTGCTCTAAAAATAATTAAGTAATCTATCTTTGGTATTTTATCAAAACCAGGATGCAGAAGAAGATGGAGTCGTGGGGTGGGGGTGGATAGGAGTCTTGATTTGTGGAAATACCCTAGTCATCTTCTAACATTTTCCTCACCAGAAATGTCTTTATTTGAGATATTAGGAAGAAGAAACTCCTGAAGGCAAACCTGAAAAGGAGAGAAGATGAGAACAGATGCTACCAGAATTCAGAATTCAGCTCCAGTTTGAAGCCTGTGTGTGAATGTGTGTTGGGGATCAAGGCACCGATTCCAGAACCCACTCAGCAGATATTGGTGATTGGGCCAGTTTTGTTCATCTGGCTACTACCTTTTTGTGTAAACATGCAGCATAAACTCCCTCCAATGCAAGTCCATCTCCAACCACTAACAACCCCGGGACAAAAGAGAGTTGCCTCTAATAGTCCCATCAGACAATGTAATTTTTTTCTTTTTTCTTTTAGACATAGAACTAGCCACATCTTTAGAGTAACTATCTTAAAATCAGACCAAAAACTAGCAGAGCTAACTCAATCCCAAATATCAAATAATTAAACCAGGCTCAGTGGCTCAGCCTGTAATCCCGCGCCTTGGGAGGCTGAGGTGAGTAGATTGCCTAAGCTCGCGGGTTCAAGACCCACCTGGCCAACTTGGTGAGACCTCATCTCTACAATAAATCAAAAAAAAAAAAAACAAAACTAGCCAGGTGTGGTAGCGCGTGCCTGTAGTTCCAGGTACTTGGAAAACTGAGGCGGAAGGATCGCCAGAGCCCAATAGGTTGAGGCTGCGGTGGCTGGGAATGGCCACTGCACTCCAGTCTGGGTGACTGAGTGAGACTACAACTCAAAAAAAAAAAAAAAAAATCACATAATTAAATTTAGTTATTTTTTTTTTTTAAACTTTGATCAAAAACATGCATCAGAAAATAATAAACAGGCCGGGTATGGTGGCTCAAGCCTTAGCTTTTTGGAAGGCAGAGGCGAGAGGATTGCCTGAGCCCAGGGATTCAAGACCAGCCTGGGCAACTTGATGAGACCTCTTCTCAACGATAAATCAAAAAATTAGCCAGGTATGATGACACAAGCCGATGGGTCCTGGAAGGTTGAGGGGGAAGGATCACGTGAGCCCAGAAGGTTGAGGCTGTGGTGGCCGTAAGCGTGACACTGCACTCCAGTCTGGGTGACAGAGTGAGACTCTGACTCAAAAAAAAAAAAGAAAAATGAAAACAATAAACATTACCAAACATAACACTTCTTAAGCTGAAAACAGAGGTAGAATCTATAAACTAATCAACTGGCAGAAGTATTTTGAAAAAGAGCACATGTGGCCCTGATGTCATCTTGCAAATATCAACTATGGGTCACACTTCCCAGTGTAGCTCAACCAGGTTGTAGCTATTACAACATAGTTAAAACATAAATTACTTGAACACATTGATGAACTACTCTCAGAAATAATGCTTGTGCACAAACCTGGGAAACTACTTTCACTGGCTATATAGAAAAGAATCCCAGAGTTTTGCATTCAGTAACTACACTGAGATAGATATGTTAAGGGTCACTTGCTTCTGCTAAGGGGTGGGGTCTGTTGTGTGGATAAGAAGTTGGCAGTAAAAAAAAGAAGTTGGCAGTAAAAAAAGAAGGAAAAGGGTTACAACATAACTGACTTTCTGCAAACCTGTAGTAGGCAGCCCTGACCAAGCCACAGTGGTGTCTGAGCAAGCAGCTACTTTCCTTTTATACTTTAGCCAAAACACATCAGCTGGTAGCGCCCACTCCACTCTTCCTGTAAGAGCAGAAGCAGCCAGTGCTAAGGATTTTTTCCTGCCCTGTCTACTATCTAAAGGAGAAGTTTCTGAGACTTTTCAATGAGTACTTCTGTGGGTTTCTTCACCCCTTTTCACCTGCCTCTTCTCTCCTTCTTTAGCATTGTTCCCTTCTTGGGAGGAGGTGATTTGGCAAGACCCAAAAGAGAGTTAAACTGTTAGTATAATAAGTCAGACAACAAGAGGTGATGAGAATGAGTGTGAGAGAGAGACAAAGAGAGAGACAAAGAAGAGAGACAGAGACAGAGTGAGAGAGAGAGACAGAAAGAGAGAGAGAGACAGAGAGACAGAGAGAGAGAGAGAGAGAGAGAGAGAGCACCAGCTTGTGAGTTATTTGCTGTATTTGCTGCCTCACCTGAAAGGATGCAGATAATATGCAAAACCTAATGACCCAAGGGCTTGCTGCTGCCATTCAGCTGTATCGAGAAGGAAAATCAAATGGAACATATTGACTAAGAAACAGAACTCTGGAGAGAAGCAGAAATATAAACAAAAAACGAGACACTAGGAAAAAGGGGGAGGAGAGGCCCTTGCTGCCTATCTGATGTGTATGGACTGATGGCAGGTTCCTTGGAAAAAGTAAAGTTTGATGCAACAAACTCTGAATTTGTCTATATTCTTAAATATCTAAGAATACATTCTTTCTTGATAATGAACTATTACACCCCTCACAGGCAAAACTTAGGTGTTGCATTTAGAAGTCCCTACGATCTCTCTTGCTCCTTTCTTGAGAGAATGTGGGAAGTGGTACAGAATAGTACTTTCTCTCTTCCATTTCAGGGAGCACTCCTTTCTTAACTCAGAGAGAAGTGGACTGTATTGCAAGAAGTCCTTAATTTGAGTATGCTTATCTTACAATGCACAGCACAGGTAAGAAAAAAATCAGAGGAAGGTTGTTTGCAAAGGCAAAATGGAAGTCCTAGAAATGGATGTTGTAGGGAGAAGTTCCCAGGTTCTTGATGCCAAGTCTGCCTAGTCGTTAAATGTAGGTAAGGAAGAAGTTAAGGCCATGGGTGACAAATCAACCTCATACTCAAAGGGACCATAGTAGTCAGAATAGAGAAGAATTTGGGGAAAACATATATAGCAAAAAAGAAGTAATGTCAGAATAAGACATCTGAGCCAAGTTTTTGTTTGTTTGTTTGTTTTTAAGTCAGACACAATTGTTATAGAAGAAACATGGCTAATTCACAAATCTTCAAGAACAGGACCACAGAATCAGGTCTCCACCAACAAGATGATAATATCTACATATGTGTTGGTTTTAATAGCAAGAGCTGAAAGAACAACCCTCAAAAACTTACATAGGTACTGTTCTGATGTTTATTCTGTAAACATATATCACAACGCAAATAAGGTACCAAACTCCATAAGGCACGTGAAACAATAATAAGTCTTGTACAGCAAGGGATTGTAATCAGACATTAATTAATAAGATACTAAATAGAGAAAAATCAAGCACTAAGCTTGCTATTGACTTATCAGTGTTGAATTAGGAAAAATTATATAGGTAATTCCCTTGACTTAGATTAACACGAATGACAAGTCTAGTAAAGTAAACTGAATGAGGATCCTCTTGGTGATGATGACGATAAGGTCTGTAGGCAATGTCTAGAACAAAAGAGGAAAAATATGCAAAAATATCTAAGGTGGTGGAGCCCTGAAAATCAAATTGCAATTGTCAAAGTAGAGAAAGAATTGAAGAGGCCAGAATTGAAGTGGCTCAGCCTGTAATCCCAGCACTTTGGGATGCCAAGGTGAGTGGATTGCCTGAGCCCACAGGTTCGAGGCTAGTATGGGCAACTTGGTGATAAATAAATAAATAAATAAATAGTCGGGCATGGTAGCGCGCACCTATAGTTCTGGCTACTTGGAAGGCTGAAGCGGAAGGACTGCCAGAGCCCAGCAGGTCGATGCTGGGTGGCCATGAATGAGTGTGCCACAGCACTCCAGTCTGGGCAACAGAGTGAGACTCCAACTCAAAAAAAAAAAAAAAAAGAGAGAGAGAGAGAGAGAGAGAAAGAATTGAAAATCGAAATTCAGCTGTATCAAAATTATTACAGGTTATCTAAGAATGATAGTAAAATAATGCTGAAGACTACAATCAATAAATATTTATATCTAGAGCTAAAAATATGGGCAGCAAACACTAATATTAAAAAGAATGAAAAAAATTTAACTACAAGGTATTACTATAGGAATACAAAAACATAAAATCAGTAAAATTTTTAAAAATCAAATTATATATTGTAGAAAGTATATTTTCACTATTATATAGTAGAAAGCATATGTTTCTACCATGTAAAGTTTAAAAGTAAGAAAAGAACAAGTATTTGAATAAGTTGTCAGTCATCTAGGAGGAGGTATAAGGGAGACTTCTAAGATATGCGTGTTTAGTTTCTTAATCTAGGTATTTTCAATTTGTGAAAACTCATTGAGCTGTACACTTATGATTTATAAATTATTCTGAATGCATGCTAAATCTCAATAAAAGATTTTCTAAGGTAAAAAGTTATTAGTTACAGTCAATGTTCCTAAAAATTTGAGTTTATCCTTTGCTAGGATATTTAGGAATGCGGCTCAGCATAAAAACCTTCAACATCCTAGTTGTAAAGAACACAGTTCACTAAAAGGATTGAGAATAACTTACATTTGGTCAATGTATTGAAGATCTTGAAAAAGTTTTTAAAAATCTACTTGAGGTCAGGTACAGTGGCTCACACCTGTAATTCTAGCACTTTGGGAAGCCAAGGTAGCAGAATTGCTTGAGCCCAGGAATTCAAGACCAGTCTGGGAAACATAGTGAGGCCTTATCTGCACAAAATATTTGTTTTTAAAAATTAGCCGGGTGTGCTGGCACTGCCTGTAGACCCAGCTACTTGGAAGGCTTGAGGCTGGAGGATTACTTAAGCCCAAGAATTTGAGACTATGGTAAACTGTGATCATGCCACTGCACTCCAACCTGGATGACAAAGTGAGCTCCTGATTCAAAAAAAAAAAATTTTTTTTAAGCTGTATCTAGGCTGGGCTCGGTGGCTCAGCCTGTAATCCTGCGCCTTTGGGAGGCCAAGGTGAGTAGATTGCCTGAGCTCACGGGTTCGAGACTCACCTGGGCAACTTGGCGAGACTTCATCTCTACAATAAATCAAAAATTAGCTGGGCGTGGTAGCACACGCCTGTAGTTCCAGCTACTTGGAAGGCTGAGGCGGAAGGATTGCCGGAACCCAGCAGGTCGAGGCTGTGGTTGCCAGGAGCGGCCATTGCACTCCAGTCTGGGTGACAGAGTGAGACTCCAACTCAAAAAATAAAAAAATAAAATAAAATAAAATAAATCTATATCTACTTGAATCCTAAGAAAATAGACAATGATTCTCTAATCTGACTCTGCGATCTATGAAGCTAAGTCTGCTTAACGTGAGTCAACTGATTCTAGGAATAAATCAAGTTGTCCATGTATAGGTGCCTTGAGATCAGCTTAAAGACCTAAGAAAAGAGCATTTCTTCTGGTCCATGGTGCCATAGCATGCCAGTTATAAAGTCATTATTCCCAAATTCAAGTTCTAACCCTATCACTATACGTCCTATCTCTGGGTAAGACATTTAACATCAAGTTTATGATGGTTTCTGTAGTCATAGAATGGAATAAATAATATGGCATGTCCTATCTACCTTCCTGGGTTATTTCTGAGTCCTACACAAGATAATATAAGCAAAAGTTCTCTGAAAGCTGTTTTGTTGTTGTTGTTGTTGTTGTTGTTTTTGAGTTGGAGTCTCCCTCTGTCTGTCACCCAGACTGGAATGCAGCGGCCGCTCCCAGCCACCACAGCCTCGACCTGCTGGACTCCGCGATCCTTCCGCCTCAGCCTTTCAAGTAGCCGGAATTACAGACATGCGCTACCACGCCTGGATGATTTTTTGATTTATTGTAGAGATGAGGTCTTGCTGCCCAGGAGGGTCTCGAACCCGCGGGCTCAGGCAATCCACTCACCTCAGCCTCCCAAAGGCGCGGGATTACCAGGCTGAGCCACCGAGCCCGGCTTCTTTTATTAATTTTAAATAGGCCTTCTGAGAAGTGCTTTGAGAAGCTACTGATAAATGCTATCCTCTATTAGAAGGACCAGAGAATAAGCCTATGTGACTGTCCCTGATACATAGGACTGAGCCAAATACAAAAATTAATCCAAAGGACTTAAATAAATATGAAATCAATTCAAAACAAATAAATACAAAAGATGGACAATCCAATATATGTCCCTGCATAATACATGCTGTTGAGTTTTGACAAAGAGAGTTCCACCAAGTTCTACCAAGATTAGATTCAACAGACAAGGTCACTAAGAATTAAAGGAAAAAGTGAGTAAGAAAGATCCATCCACATTTTGAACTTGGCCATTAAGTGCATCTGATTAAACTCCTCCAAAGGGTTTTGACAGCAGGTGGGTGATGTTGCTGAGCTACACAGGGCATGCAGTACAAAAGAGTGGAGAAAGTAGACAAGGGAGGATGGTGAAGAGAGGAATCTGGAGACCACTTTAGTTGGCTAACCTTTGTGGTTCTACTCTTTAGTTATTGCTGTTGTTTTTTCCACATTTTTTTTCTTTCCATTTTGTACTCATGCCCAGATTCAAAGTGATGGCTTCATAATAATAAATAAATAATTAAGGAATCCAAGAAAAGATCCAAAAGACATGCCAAGAAGGGTTATAAGCTTGGCTCCAGAACCCTCTTTAGCGAGAGACAGAAAATAGGTTTGAATTTGCCTGCCTGGATGGCTGGAAGGCAGTGACAGACATCCAATTATAAAGCTCGAGGGGCATTTTCTCCTGTCACCAGTAGAAGCCCAGGCTTCCTGGCATTCATAGCTTAAGACATTTATTTTATTTCTAGACTTAGAGACAATAATGTTTTTTCCTCCCTTCTAGGGGATTAAATAAAGACATATCTTCCCACAGACTTTCAGGAATGAACAGGGTTTGGGAATACCTAGACACCTTCAGATCTAACCCCCTAGAGAACTATGACCTTGAATTTCCCCGGCTGAGAGTATATGTGTTTTGACCCTTGCCTCTTGCCTTCAAGAGTGAACAAGAAAGCAGTGGGAAGAACAAGTGCTACAGAGAGATGATGGCTTAGACCATGACCACTAACAAGTTCCTGGGCTAATTTTTGTTTTTATAATTTATAAAAAGTTTTCACAATTATGACCTCATTTGATCATCACATAACCCCGTGAAAACAGCAGAATAAAGATTGTCACTCTCATTGCACAAACAAGGCAGAAACTCAGAGGTACTCTTGCCTCATCCTTGGTCAAATAGCTAGTGTACTGTTCCACCGTGACAGCAGCCCAGGTACCCCAAATACACTCAGACGTTCAGAGGCTCCAATAGTAGAGGGCTGAGCTCCACAGTGAGGCGCCCAGAGACTTTCTGAAAGATATAAGACAGACATAAAATCCCCAGACGAGAAAGGGGCTCAGAAAACATCAAAGTCCCAATCTCTCATTTTGTAGATAAGGTCCAGTTTGACTGAATGATTGGCCTCAAACTCATGCAGAAGTCAGCTCTCCTAACTCCTAGTCCAGTGTCTTTTTACACTCACCTTGGTGACATCTCCCTCCGCCTGGCCTGATTTCAACAAAATAACTCAAAGGCATTCTGGACAGGAAATCAACGAGACAGGTTAGGATCCATTTACCCTGAGCAAGTAAATTGGAGGTTTGATCAAATAGCCAATAAAACTGGGATTTGCAAGCGGATTAACTAGAGTTAAAAGACTCCTTCTTATAAAATGCAAAAAGCTGAGAAGAGGTCTGGAAGGTAGAAAAAAATCATCCAAATTGGTAGGTCCTCATTTGCCTTCTAGCCCTGCTCCTTCCTACAGAATGATTCTGGAAGCCCGGCAGAGGGTCCGTTTTTCTTCGTTTGCAATAAACAATGGAAACAATGGGTTGTTAAGAGAAGGTACAGAGATTATGTGTGTGGAAGTTCCTTGTAAATGATGATAAGGTATTTTCATCCTTATTGCTGTGGTTTGCTTCCCTGAATTACCTGGTTAATTGTCTTTCCTTTCACATGATTTTTGTTTTTGTTTGTGTGATCCGAGCTACTAGCTACCTAGCGTGAGGATGAAAATCCATCATGTAATCACATCCAGATTAGACTATAAAAGGACCCAGATCGTCCTTTTCTACACAGGCACCTCAGTCAAATTAGTGAATACATATGGGTACCCCAGAACGTGGTGCTGAGATTACTTCTGAAATATTAAGAAACTATACCTAATAAATGATTTTAGCCATCTGTGAGTAAGAGTCTCAGGTTGTTTAGTTATGCATGATTAAGACTATTTGGTAACATTCAAGTTTCAAAGGATGTGGCTATTGCAAATTGAGCACTAAAATTGGAAAGGCAAGAAGAATAAATGAACTGCTAAATTAAGAGTGTATTAAGGTGTCTACCACTGTCCATGGTAGAGGATACATAAATTTTTGGGCTCCAAAAGTAGAGACCCATTCATAAGGCTATCAGAAACTAAGGACACTAGCTTTAAACCCAGATATTTCCACTGTCTCCGAGTTCTTGTTCACCAGCGAAAATTTGTGTTTAAATTTTAGCTTTTTTACAAGACTCACCTGTAGGGAGCATGCGAACTAATTGACACAATCCCAATTTTGTTTTAAGTGAATAAATGAGAATTATTACACGAATTTCATGAGATCTTGGGTCACAAATGATTAGTCCTCCTGGCCTTAGCTACTCTTGGGACAGAAAGAAAAATAAACTAGAAGACCTCAATCAAACCTTATGTTCCCCCTGCCTTCAGTTTCTCTCAGGTCTAAAGTGGCAATTTATAGCACTGTCAACACAGGGACCTGTAAATAGGCCAGTTTATACATGACAACACTTAACCCTGGGTGGCAAAACCATGTTACTAATGGGATTCAGGACACACTATTCCAAAATATTATGCCCCTTGACATTCTGAAAAATGGTGGAAACAGGAAGGTCTCTCTGATTCCAGCCCTACCACCACTCTTCTCCCCTGAAACGGGTCATAAAACTTGGAAAGATTTTCTGAAGCTCCCCTAAAGCAGCTCATAAGACTGTCACGTGAGAGGTGCTTTCTCTAGACCCGGAGGAAGAAAACATCCTGATCTCTGAAAATGAAGAGTCATCATGAAGAATCTGAACAGAAAGGCTTTGCTAAGTTCCCCCAGTTTCCTACGCTTAGATCGTACCCTTTGTCCTATGTGATTTATCCATGACGATCCACCCTTCATCAATCAAGCATAAAAATCCACAGGTTTTAAACAGGTCACCAATTCCTTATGAAATCTCCTGTGCCAACTAAAACTTATATTAAATAAGTCAGTATGCTTTTCTCTTGTTACTCTGTCTTTTGTTATGGCGGTCCCAGCCATGAATCTACTTTACTCGAGAGATCTTCAACTTTTCTGTGCCCATAATCAATGAGAACTCAAAAAATACAAACTAGCTCAGTTTTCCTTTTGAAAATACTTTTGGAAAAAGAAAAAGAAAAGTTGACAACACTGACCATTTTTTAAAATTAGGTTATGCTCTTTGTTAGGTACAAGTTTAACCCAATATTTCCTTCTTCCTAAGGTGTTTTTTGAAAATGTGCAAGAAACAATGAAGTACAGAGAAGCATAGACTTAAGGATACTCTATATACTCTACTGCTAAAGTAAGAAAGTGAATGGATATGTTTTTAAAAATTCAATTAAGGTAGTTGAAATCAAAGGAAGTATATTGCCTTTCAATTAACCAGAAAACTCAATTAACCAAAATCACGTATTCACCATGCTTTGCAGTTAATCAAAATTTTGGAAAATGTAATAGTAAGTATACCTTAGAATTTGTCATGAAGATAATATCCAGTTGTTACAGTACATATGGTGCAGAGAATTTCTTTCAATTGCTATTTCACTGAGTGCTATTAATTTCAGAAGTAGTCTAGAGTTAAAGAGTAGTGACAGTTTAGTGATTAATCTTAAATCCTTTCAGGATGGGAACATGGACCTGGGCCAGAAAAATGGAAAAGATGCAATTAAAAAAAAAAAAAATCAGCAATTCCTTCCTCAAACTTCCTAATTCAAGTGGCCAATTGCTGGTTGTCATTGCATTAATCTAATTATAACTCTTTCCCATTGAATTTTAAAATACATGAAATGACTGGGAAAAAATAGCAACTTGTAAAAATCAAAGGGTTCCACGGTTAATGTTACATTCAAAAGTAATTACTTAACACAGGCAAAGCTGAACTGCACAACCTACAATTCTGCAACTTTCTATAGGCCCTTTTGCTTCTACTTTAAATAAAAGAAATTCCTTTCATTTTGTCAAGAAAACTTTTCTCTACCTCACTACTGCCTGACAAGGGAACAGATGGCAATTTAAGGGGAGAATTTATGAGAGCCACAATCTTAATGTTGCATAAAGGAAAGAAAAAGACTCGCATCAAAACCACTGACAAATGTACTTGCTAATATTAATGCACTCCCCATTCATCCAATATGCTTCCTAATTGCTTTTCTGTACATAATAATGTGGCACCTGCTGCTCAACATTGCAAACGCATCAGGATTTCTCCAAAGTCAAACAGCTCTGCAACTGGCCCTCTCCCAGTGATAAATGTAGAGCACTGTATCACGCACAGTTCCTGTCAGTGGCATAATTAAAATTTTATACTTACAGAAAAAGATAGTAAACAATCAGTTCTTAAATGGATTCACAAGAGGAACTCTTGTTACAGCCAACTTTATAATTAGTATGCATCATGTACTGCTAATATATCCATGACAAGAAAATAGGGAAAAAATTAGAAACTTGAGTTGTTCCCTTTAATACGACGTTAAACTACTAAGAAAAAAAAAAGACGAAAATAATCTACTGTTACTGTACTATGGCATGAAGTGCCTTCTCTCTTGTTAGCATGACTGCTCTTCTGTATAACTTGTCTATGCTTTCTAAAGTGACAATGAGAAAGGGATTAGAGTAAGATGGAGAAAACTTTTGTGTGCACACACATCAAGGGAAGCATGACCCCAAAGCCCATATATTGTTGCGCAGGGGTCAGAAAACTACAGCCTGCTGGTGAAATTCAACTCACTGACTGTTTTTCTAAGGCCTGTGACTTGTGGATAGTTTTTACGTTTTTAAATAGCTGGAATAAAAAAAATCAAAAGAAGAATAATATTTTGTGATACATGATAATGATATGAAATTCACATCTTGGTGTCTATCAATAAAGTTTTATTGGACTGCAGCCACACTCATTCATTTACATACCTTATTGTCTGTGGCAGCTTTCTTGTTACAAGGGCAAAGTTGAGTGCTTGTAACAGAGACCGTATGGTCTGCAAAGTCTAAAATATTTACCATCTAGTCCTGTACAGAAAGAGTTTACTAACCCTTGGTCTAAGGTATTTGTGCTCTATAAATCTATGTGATTGGAGTGTGTGTTATTTACATGTATATGCACATATAAATAATTAGTAATCAATGAGATATAAGTAGAATTACAGCAAGCTAATAACTGTACATGTGTGTGAAAGGTTAAAAATTATAATTCTAAGTGTAATTAAGAATTAACGTTTGAGTTGTGATAAAAATGAAATTATATTAGTTATCTGGGCTTTTATGCTGGTTATATCTAGGAATTTGATGTCTCGTTTTTGCAGCTAAACATTTTATGTTCCTCATGCCTGTAAGGAGTCCATTTTATTAAACAATAAAACAACAACAGCAGAAAAACAAAAAACAAAACTATTCTTCACTCAATGGTGAAATAATGAAAGATTTAGATTTAGAGTATAGGCCACATTGCTTTTTTTTTTTTAATGAAGCCATGACTAAACTAAAAAAGAAAAAGTTATTGGATAAAATTGTTTAGAAATACACACACACAAATGAATTCACATAAAACAGGTGAAATCCAAATAAAGCCTACGGATGGTTTCCTGGATTTGATGTTATATTAGAATTATGTCAGATGTTACCAATGGGGGAAACTAGGTGAAGTGAACACAGAACTCAGTACTATTTCTGCAACTTCCTGTGAATCTGTAATTATTTCAAAATAAAGGTTTCTTTTTTAAAAATTATTTGAAAATGGAAACATTCTCTAGACTCTGTGGTTAGTTCCTCTGATATGAAATTATACTGTGCCAGGATTTTTTAAAAATTTGACAGAGAAAAAGAAAATAGAGAAAGGGAAAGAAATAGATCTAAAGATTTCCACACTCTCCCTATATGAAATGAGGCTGAAACAAATCAATCAGTTTAATTTTATCTAATCAATATGATGGGGGGAGGGGCAAACCAGTCAAACAGAATATGAGGTTTGGTGGACAAAGCACCTAGCTGGCTGGCTGACCGCTTGGGTTTACATGGGTTGTCAAGCGTTCCTCTTCAGTAAGTCCGGCCTGCAGGGCGGGATGACTGTTTCTTTGCCCCTGGTGCCCGGCTACCCGCATTCCCCAAGCACATCCCTATTGGCCAGAACCTTTCCTTTTTTGTACAATTACCATCTTTTACATCTAAATGAAAATCCTTTTCTTCACAGCTGAAAGCTGGAAGAGAAGGGAATTTGAACCTGGAGGATTTTAACTTGTTTGCTTCCCTTGGAAAGCATGCCTCGAACAATGTTGTTACCTTTTTAAAACTGCTGTTCCTTTGAGCAAATAGTATTAATTCCAACACTTTTTAAAAGAGGGGGAGAGCTACCTGTGAATGTAAATAAAGTGACAAATTCCACAACTAAAGATCTCTGGGAGATTAAGGTCTAAGTCAGAGGTACAGATGCAGATAAAATAATTTATATCATGAATGAAAATGTTACACACTAAAATCCTAGGAAAAACAAAAACCTTTTTCAAAGATAAAACTGCACAAAAATTGCTGATGTGAGTGAGGAAATAAAGTATGTTTCTAGTTTTCATGCCAGGAAAGAGATGAGATTCATTTTTATACCAGCTCCACAAAGGCTTTCAAGCAACCTGCTTAGAATACAATAGATGGGATTTAAATTTTCTTTTCCTTGACGTGGTTTGCTCATTTGCATGCTAGGCCCCAGAATGGTCTTCTCTCTCTCTCTCTGCCATTTCACAGAAACACTGGGATCTGAGCGCTGGGAGCAAACTGAAAGGTTCAAGGGTGCTTGTGAGTTCAGCAGAAAGCTCTTTTATCAGTGTATTTGCAAGGGAAAAATGTAGTCCTTTCCCCACTTCATTGGGCAACTTTTCCTTTGAGGGACAGCTTCAAAAATCTCCTCCCCAGAAACACCTCTCAGCCTAGAAACACTGCTATGGATTCCTCAAAAACGCAGTGGCAAACTCACCATGAGGACTGCTAGTGAACAAAGACAAAATTAGTGTTTGATTAGAAGGACTTTAGAATAAGGATCATTCTACCCTTCTCCACCCCAGTGTCAGTTTCTCAAATTTCTTCATTGAAAATATTAAACATGGCTGTTATTCAAGCTTACAAGAAAGTCCAAGGGGCCAAGCCAGTGAAGGAAAAGGATATCCAGACTTTACTTACAGACCCATTTTAGGATGATTACAGTATACACAAATGTCACAACTATCCAACCCAGTGCCTGATAATTTAAAAGAAAAGAGAAATAAACACAAGACATTTAGAAGCTTAAATAGGAAATATCAATCCAGTCCAATGATTATAGTCAGTTTTGAAAGCCTAGACAGCACATTCTCATCATAAAAGACATACTGTATGTAAAGGCAACTGCTCCCTCACTGCAATATAAAGATCTCAAATGTGATGCCCGATGAAATAATAAAAGGACTATATTCATCAACAGACTTAAAACTGCACGTTATTCTGTTATAGACAGAAGACTGTTCATAGAAACTGGAAGAGGTTGGGATGGCAATCCTATGTAAATAAGAGGGAGTGGTGCTGGAGTGTTGTTTTTTCCAGCATTGCAAGAGCCCTCACAGCAGGAAATGTTTTATTGTAATGCAAATGTATTTGATTTCCTCCAAAATCCCCTTTCACTGTCTTTCCTGTCTGAATGTATCATCACACCATATTTGCAATTCTATTAAGCACCATTTTATATTAGCCTAATTTACGTAACCTGACTAATAGGAATCGGAAATGTTACAGTTATTTTACTGGATCCAATTAGTATTTCATTGTTTTAGCCTGAGCACAATATTGTACAATAGTCCTCAATACTCAGCTAAATGGGATAGGATGTACTCCACGTAATACGATAAATGGAAGCATATGTTTTAAGCTAATTAAAACGCAGTTAAAACCTGCCTGAACTGAAACCAATTGCATCCTTTAATATCTGGTGAGTGACTATTAAAAAAAAAAATCTAATAATGAAATGTCATATCATGGTGAACTTAAGAAAAAAATACAAAAGTTAAGTACTGAAAATAGCTGAACTAAATTACTAGTAGACTGTTTCCTGGTAACACATTTTTTTCTTTTTACATGTCACACAGCTAAGAGTGAGTTTTCTCAAGTTAAATACCCAAATTCACAAAATATGTAAACATTATTGGTTTAAATGTATCAGTTAAGAAGAGGGTGAGGACTAGTATAAGTATTCCCATAATTAAAAATAGTTTATCTTATTTCTTATTTTAACATCTGTCCAATTTAAATAATTATTTGAATGTTATATCTTGTGATATCAGAAATAATATATTTAGAAAAAAGTCAAAAAATTTTGCAACAATGAGAGATTTTACAAACGTACAAAGGGTAACAGAAATATATCAATGACTTTATATGGGGATGTCATGGGAGAGAAAGAAAACTGAAATGCTGGATCAGAATTGTGAAAGTAATAATAATAAACACTGTAGGTATCAACAGGACAAATACATATAACATATTTATTGTGTGTATATATAAAGTCCCTTATAATGCAGGAAAAGCTTTTTTCTATAATTTCAGAATTTTGCTACTGAATTCATCTTGGATTTTTATGCTGTTTTGTCTGGGTATTGTTTTCCAATAGATTACAGGCGCTATTAAAATATCAGAAGGAAATATATACTTATATCCAGGAGGGAAAAACACTGAGTCATACACAACCCAATTAAAAGCATATCTACTTCTTATTTTTTATACAGATACCTGTCAAATATCATTTCAATGAAAAGAAAATAGTTTTTGAAACTGCAGCTTTGCCAAAAGTAACTTTCAGAAAAAGAAGATAGATATGAAAAGTTTCTTATTCATGACAAAAGAAGCAAAAGTTTAACGTTTAGAAAATATTCAGTGCAATATTTGATGGAAAAAATAATATATATTTTTTTTTACTTATCACAATTGTAAGAAACAGCACTAAAGCGAACCCCTGGGCTGACTAGAGATTTTTAACAATAACCATTGTGATGGTTGCACTAAACATGAGAGTGTGCTTTATGTCATTTCTTTCGACTTTGCCATTAACTCCATAACAGCTGGCATCAAATATACTAAATTGTGATATAATGAGCTTGTATATTGCTAGCAATTACAGAGTTAAGTTGAATAAATCCTTAGAGTACAAAGTAAGTGTGCTTTCCACCTGACAATAAATTAAAAGTGACGCCTGTCTTAATTTAAAATTGCCTAAGATCATATATAAAAATCAACAAAAAAATACTGTGATTGAAACCACATCTCAACATTTGCAGGTTTAACTCTATCCCTTTCATATATGTTTATGACATCTGTCATCTCGATCTATTATTTAAACACTTCTTATACATTGCTAAGTTATAAAGTATGTTTGTGATAACTATACTTCTGAATTTGAAAGCTCAAATTGTGAATGCCGTAGATCTTGGTTTCCTTATCATTTACATATATATATTTGAACAGATACTAGATAACCGGCTAGAATATTCTTTTAAACTATGATAGCAGAGAGGCTGTGCCTTTAGAAAAACAACAGTTAAATGCCTGCAGACCAGATTTTGTTTAGATGCTCTTGGTAACCAAATAAACATCACTTCTTCTGTGAAACTCATATGTAACATGAAATTAATTTTTTAAATTAATTTTTGAAAAATATAATTTCTAAAAATATAACTTGGACCATATATTATTGGACAGTGTCCAAAAGAAGTCCAAATGGCAGCTGCAGTTAGACAGAAACTCAAACAGCCAGGGGCCTTGGGTTTGATCTGTCAGCATAAAACATACACCACAAATTAGATAAAGGGATGGGACAGTTACCAACACAGGACCCCTCTCTATACATACACACACACACACACACACACACACACACACACACACACACACACACACACACACAAAGAGTAAATATGAACAGTTAAATAAGAGCCATGGAGCTTTATGGCTTACCATAGAGCTGGATGTGATTTTAAGAAGTGATTAGAAGTAGTCTTTTTGCTTGTAGGAAGGAAATTAAACTATCCCAACTGATAGTAATATTTTTTCCTTTCTTAATATATTTAGAGATAAAAACAATATGCTTTAAGAAGTAGCTGCCGCTTCTCTGAAAATGTGGCTTCTTCTTATCTTGAACACTCCATGTAACGATGAATCTATTAAATGCACCCTAAAATATTTTGCTGATCCAGAAGGCATAAGCCCATCGTATAAAGTCTTAATATTTCCATTCCAACAAAGCAGACTTCCTATTTTGGGCCACTGACCAATCTCATTATTGCATCATTTCCTATAGAATCAATTTGTATTATTGGGTATAAAGATACAGATTGGCATAGATTCAAAGTACTGAAATCAGATCAGCCCTAAGAGAAACTAAGCTTGTTGGCAGGCCTGAATTTGAATTGCAAGCGGAAACTACAAAACACAGCAATTAACCATTACTTTCTCAGTTATTGTTGGAGTTCAGGACTTGCTACCTTCAAACATGGCGCCTTGATGAATATTTTCAGCTAAAGAAAGTTGAGAAACAGCATTTGCATGAAGGCCCTGACTTCCTCTGCTCTTCTTCCCTCAAATTATAAAATCTAGGAAGGATTTCTGACCTACCATTAAAGCAGGTCATAAGACCCTCATCTGAGTGATGCCCTCTCCAAAGCAGAAGAAACATTATCTCTGAAAACACAGGGTCACAAAGAAGACTCGGAACAAATGGGCGTTGCTGGGTCTTCCCTTAGTTTATTACCATTAAATCATATCCCTTTTGTCCAATTGTATTTCTCCATGGCTGTCCACTCTTCATCAAACCTAGTACAGTATAAAAAACACCATGGCTTAACTGTTTGTTTGGGTCTTCATTTCTTCCTGAAGGCTCCTGTATCACATAAAACTTACATTAAAAACATCTGTGTGTTTTTCTCTTGTTAATCTGAGTTTTGCTACAGGGGGCCCGCCAATGAACCTAATACAGGAAGAAGGAAAAGATTTTCCTCCTCCATACCGTCTAATTCTCAGAGCTTCAGTGGGTGGAAGCAAAGGTAAAAATCTAAGCTAAAAAAAAAAAAAAATTGTTTTTATCAGCAGAAAAGTTTTATTCCTTTTAAAGGCACATCCAAGGTCTAAATTGACAGATGCAAATCAAAGTAGGCATTTAAAGCATTAGAGAGTAAAGTACAAGACATATAATGGGGGAAAATGCTTCACCATCTGAAGCGTACACCAAACTTAGCTGCATCGACAGCTGAGCACTGCTAGTTCCGGGGTGGGGGGGGGGGGGGGGGGGGGGGTGTGGCTGAGGGTAAGAGTATATTTGTAGAACTAAAAGAAAATGTCTCAGCTATTCCTACATGCAGGGATAAAATTGAATGCAAGACACCCAATTCAGAATTCTCAACCCATTTTCAGTTAGCTGTGCAATGGTCCAAAGGATTAACTTATACGGTAACCAAAACTGATGGCTCAGATGGCTGAAATAACCACAAAGACAGATTTGAGGATATTTAGCTGCAAAGCTTTTACTGATGCACATGTTCTCAGATAAACACATTTTGCAACCACAGAATGAGACAGGATAAGACAGGCTCTATGGTCAAAGAAAAAGGGTGGGGGTCATAACTGGGAGTGGTGGTTCGTGCCTGTAATCCCAGCACTTTGGGAGGCAGAGACGAGAGGACTGTCTGAACCCAGGGGTTTAAGACCAGCCTGGGTAACTTGGTAAGACTTTGTCTCTACAATAAAAAAAAAAAAAAAAAAACTGGCTGGGTGTGGTGGTGTACGCCTTTGGTTCCAGTTACTTGGAAGGCTGAGGTGGAAGATCACCTGAGCCCAGCACATCAAGGCTGTGGTGGCTGTGAGCGTGCCACTGCACTGCAGCCCAGGTGACAGAGTGAGATTCCTACTCAAAAAAAGAAAAAAAAAAAAGAAAAATGGGGGGTATATTAGTGAGAATTGCTTATTTATCAAATGATATTCACCTGTCAAATATTACCAAGAATTTAAAACTCAAACTCCACTTCTTGCCCAGAACACCTCATAGTTACTTCTCAGAACATCTCTCTATTTTGTCACTCTGCAACTTTGTAATGCTATCTTAATAATAACAACCACAAAGACAAAACTCTAGAGGAAAAAATAAAAGGTTAACTCCAATTGATTTGGAAACAAAAGGTCATTTTCAAAATCTAAATTTACAAAACGTTATACCAAAATTAAGTAATCAGCTGACCAACATGCCATTAACCTCTGAAATTGAATAATAAGAATTTCTCTTTTACTTCTAACTCATAAAACCAGAAGGAACCCCATGGACTGGCATTCTTGCTTTCAATGGCCAAAGCTTCAAATGGGACAGGCACTTTACTTTTGTTCAGGGATGTGGATTTGTGGGCAGATGACAAGGTGCTAATGAGGAGCTAATGTCCCTGCAACTGGCTAACTGCCAACCTCAGGATGGGAGGATTAGAGCATTTGTCTGAATTAGCCCTGTACAAAGGAGGGAGGGGCTGGGGAAAAGCCAACTCCAGGTTGAATAACTTGACTCTCATTGGATTTTGTGTCCCATTCCTATGGTAAGGGGCTATTTCAGGATAATTATGCACTTCTACTAGGTGGCATGGCCAGTTCTCATGTGGATACACTTGACTTGGTTCTCATTGTGGAATAAATTAGTAAGAAAAGGCAAGTTCAGAATCTGTCCCACCTCATCACCAACTCAGGATATAATCGTATTAATGAGGAACCAGGTGAAACTTCTTGTCTACGTTATATTCATTCGTCATGAATGTAAAGTTAGTTTATACAAGTGTCTAGCTAGATCACTTCTTGAATTCAAAATTTATTTTTAAAGAGAAGGGCACTTGATTTTCTAATTTTGCCATCAAAAATTCACATCATGAGTTTTGACTGATTGGAAAAAAGCTCCAGAGAGACTTGAAATTTCAACAGAATCATACTATCTGAGTATTATAAAGTCAAGGTGCTTCCGCTTGGACCATTTCCACTCAGGTCTCCCCAACATCCATTTCAATAACAATTATCCCTGTTTCATTTTAAAATCTCATGGAATATACTTATTAATGTCGATTTTCACTCTCATAAAGAAAAAGAGGATTACTTTTAATGGAAACACAGGTTAGAAGGGATAAAATAAGTATGCTTTTTTCCCTGGAAATGGTAAAAAAAAAAAAAAAAAAGCTTGATGCATAAAAATAAGTATTGTTGACAGGCTAAATAATAATCCGTAACTGAAAACACAATAAATTACATCCTATACTTTTTATTTTAAGGCATTTCATCTTTTGTAAAGACATACAGATATGTGTTTATAATATTTATTTTAGACATGTAGTCTATGTTAAAGTTCATTGTTTTATTCATGGTGGTAATTTGAATTCCCTGCATGACTTGACAACTAAATATCATGGTCTACATGCTCCAAGTCGCACGCACGCGCACACACACACACACTCACACAGGGTTGATGATTTCCATATAACCTGTGCCATGTGAACTATGCAGTGGCCTTCAGGTTGTAATCCTGAATTCTACCCTTGCACTATTCTTCACACAGCAGCCAGTTGGACTTACAAAATAAATCAGCATCATATTATATCCCAATACTACAAAATCTGTCCCTGACCCACTCTTCCATGCTCATCTTCTTCCCAATCTCCACTCTACTCACCAAGCTCCAACTCCCCTTTGAGCTTTGAGTTTGTCCTCAAATAGAACAAAACAGTTTCCGCCTCAGGACTTTCAGAAGTCTGGACTTTGAGAAGCTGTTCAGTGTATCTGGAATGTTCTCTTTCCCAGAGTCAGCCTAGCTGGTTCTTTTTCATCCTTCAGATTTGAGCTTAATTGTGTCTCAAAGAGTTCCCCTGCCTGTTCCCTTCACTTTATCAAAAATATATTTCTCCTTGAATTCTCGAGTCCAATACTCTATTTTTCCATTCACAGCACTTACCCACAATGTTTACTTCACAGCTATTTTATTTGCCTATTCTCTTCTCCTCTAGAACCACTTAAGCCTTCCTCACTGATACATCCCCAGGGACTGACAAGGTACCTGCACTCAGTAAGCATTCAATAACTATTTGTTCAATAAAAGAATGTAAGCTATTGAGTAAGGCCTAAAATATTTTGAGATGCAAACACAATTTTAAGATATTTAAATGACAAAGACAATTTTTTTAGATGTTGAAAAATAGTTGAATTTTAGACAAAAGAAAAATGTTATTTAGAGTTATTTCTTACATTATTAGTTCTACTTTATTTCTATACTGGTGCCCTGAGTAGCCTACCGGGGACTCTTTTATAGCTTCTAAAAAATAATGTGGTAAAATCGTTATTAGTAACCGAACACCTTACAAAGCACTTGTATTAACTCATTTAGCCTCCATCTTATAGGTGAGGAAATAGACGCACTGAATGGACATATAACTGCCCAGGGACATACAGCCAGGAAGAGTCAGAGCTGGGTTTGAATCTAGAGACCATGCTCACAGCCACCACAATATTCTATCGCCCATGTTTCTGAGTGCACAACGGCCACATTGGACTAACTGTCCCAGGGCCAAAGTTCTCATTCCATATGCACATACAGAAAAGTGAAAAATAAATTGGAGAAGGACTTACAGAATGATGGCATAAGTCCAGTTTGGGTTGGCTGGTTCACCTGTTCCTTTTCAAATGGATCTAAATTATCTCCTTCTTACCCGCTTACCACAATGCATGGAAAACTTGCTGTGTACATAGTCCTGAACAGTCCAGTTTTGGGCACCTTATGATCTTAACCTTCCTTTGGCCCTAGTTATATATGAGCACCCCTATTCCCTTATTTCTTACAGATTTACCAGCAAAATGACAACCTATATTGGTTAGGTTGCCACTCTGGACCATATCCAAGGAAAATCTGTGTACTAGATCAAAGAGAAATAATAGAGGAACAATTGCCCACAGGGCTACATGGAAATCTCTATGTGTCTGTGTATGTGTGTATGTCTTTCAGAAGATAGCTGACACCAGTTGAGGAAATAACCTTAACAAGCACAGACTATTAATGGAAGAAACTATCAACAGATATTTGAAGGTCAAAGAGTACTTGTGGTAAATCAATACTTCACTTCTTGAAGACAAAGGCAGGTGTGATCCCACATGAAGATTGCACAATATTAACCAGATTACAAGCTGAAGGGCATGAATTGAGTCAGCAGGAATTTTGTGAAGGCCAAGACAGACTGGGTCCATAATGATGCTGAAAACTGGTAGGATACATGGAGTACAGTGGCAATACCTCAAGAAAAAGATTGGATTTCAATGCAATTGCTGGCAACTGCAAAACCAATGGAGTTTTGCTTCCATCAGGCATGGACAGACTGATAAACAATGAGAGTAGGCTCCAAAAATAAATATCCAGGGGAGTGTGGGTAATTCTCAAGTTAACTGATTACAATAGATGCCTACTTTCATACACTATTTAAATTGTAATAGTATAAATCTGCTCTTGACCCCAAAGTTGATCCTATTACCAGGAGTGAGTAAACTTTGTTCTTAAAAGGTGAGACAGTACATATTTTTGGACTGCCACCGTGGAATAAAAACAAGTACAATACAGTAAAGCAGACCAAAAAAAAGACAATATAGAAATGAACAGGTATGGCTTTGTTCAAATAAAACTGTATTTTTTGACACAAAAATCTGAGTATCATACCACTTTCATGTGTCATGAAATGTTACACTCCTTTTAATTTTGTTTCAAGCTGGGCTCGGTGGCTCAGCCTGTAATCCCATGCTTTGGGAGGCTGAGGTGAGTGG
>NW_007246977.1:635155-672510 GCF_000164805.1 Carlito syrichta
GGCTGCGCATGCCTGTAGTTCCGGCTACTCGGAAGGCTGAAGCAGAAGGATCGCCAGAGCCCAGCAGGTCGAGGCTGCGGTGGCCTGGAGCGGCCACTACACTCCAGTCTGGGCAACAGAGTGAGACTCTGACTCAAAAAAAAAAATTCTTTGTTTCAATTATTTAAACATATAAAAGAAGACATTCTTAGCTCAAAACTATACAAAAACAGGCAAAGGAACTATTTTGGCCCAAATAGTTTGTCAACCTCTCTTATTATGGAAAATCAAAGCAAAACACAACAAATTTTTTTTTGAGATGTACTTTTTTTTTCAATCAGAGTCTGGCTAGAGTACAGTGGCATGCTCAGGGCCACCACAGCCTCGTCCTGCTGGGCTCAGGTGATCCTTCTGCCTCAGTCTTCCAGGTAGCTGGAACCATAGGCATGCGCCACCACACCAGGCTGATCTTTTTATTTATTGTAGAGACGAGTTCTTGTCATGTTGCTCAGGCTGATCTTGAACTCCTGAGCTCAAGCATTCCTCTGGCCTCCACCTCCCAAATTGCTGAGATTACAGGTATGAGCCACCTCACCCAGCCAAGATGTATTTTTAGAAGAAGATAAGTCTCTGGGAATATCAGATGTTATAAAATGAATAAACCATATTCCTTATATTTGTATGTCAGATTTAAAGTTTTTATGAGCCGGGCTCGGTGGCTCAGCCTGTAATCCTATGCCTTTGGGAGGCTGAGGTGAGTGGATTGCCTGAGCCCGCGGGTTCGAGACCCCGCCTGGGCAACTTGGCGAGACCTCATCTCTATAATAAATAAAAAAATTAGCCGGGCGTGGTAGCTCACACCTGTAGTTCCAGCTACTTGAAAGGTTGAGGTGGAAGGATCGCTGGAGCCTAGCAGGTTGAGGCTGTGGTGGCAGGGAGCTGCCACTGCACTCCAGTCTGGGCGACAGACTGAGACTCCGACTCAAAAAAAAAAAAAACTTTCTATGCAAGTATAGTATATATGCAGAAAAGTATACAGCTTGACGAATTTTCACAAGCCAAACACAATCATGCAATCAGCACCCAAATCAAGAAACAGATCATTAATAACACCCAGAATCTCCCCTCATTCTCTTTACTTTTCAATTACTGCCACATTTTCTCCAAGAATAGCCACTATCCTGACTTCTAAGATCACAGATTAGTATTGCTGTTTTTTGTTTATTTGTTTTTCTTTTGTTTTTTTGGTATGGTAGTTTAAGTTTTAAAAAAATGTTGTAGGATAAAGTTTGGTTATACCATTTTCAAAAAATAGGACTGGGTATGGTGGCTCATGACTGTAATCCCAGAATTGTGGGAGGTTGGGCGGGAGGACTGCTTGAGCCCAGGAGCTCAAGACCAGCCTGGGGAACATAGTGTGATCTTGTCTCTACAGAAAAAAATCAAAAAATTACCCCAGTAGAATGGCACATGCTTGTAATCCCAGCTACCCAAGAGGCTGATGTGGAAGGATCTCCTGAGCCCAAGAGATTACGACTCTAGTGAGCTTTGATCTTACCACTACACTCCAGCCCGAGTGACAGAGTGAGACCCTGACTAAAAAAGAAAAGAAAAAAAAAAAGAAAATTAGCTGTTATAACTGAAATTCATATATATATATGTGTATATATATATATGTGTGTGTATATATATATATATATATATGTGTGTGTGTATAATTCATATATATATATGTGTATATATATATATGTGTGTGTATATATATAAAATATATATATATATATATTTTTTTTTTTTTTTTTGAGTTGGAGTCTCACTCGGTCGCCCAGACCGGAGTGCAGTGGCCGCTCCCAGCCACCGCAACCTCGACCCGCTTAGGCTCAGGCAATTCTTCTGCCTCAGTCTTCCAAGTAGCTGGAAAGCTGGAACTACAGGCACATGCTACCATGCCCAGCTAATTTTTTTTTTTGATTTATTGTAGAGATGAGGTCTTGTCAAGTTGCCCAAGCGGGTCTCGAACCTGCAGGTTCAGGCAGTCCACTCACCTCAGCTTCCCAAAGGCGCGGGATTATAGGCTGAGCCACTGAGCCCGGCTGAAATTCATATTTTTGAAACTACATAATCATGGACTCCAGAGATGAAAGAGATTTTAGAGAATGTTCATATTTACTCTCTCACATCTTACCAGATGCTCGGGGTAACCTAATTAATACAATTCAATTGTCTATCCAAATAGTAGTTAGATACACATTATACACAAGTATATGTGGTCAAAATGTATACATCAATAATATTAACATTAATAATACTGACAATAAGTAAAATAAATTTCTGGTTATGCTATTGTCAAAGCTATTATTGTCCTCATTTTTATTACATAATTGACAATGCTTTGAACTTTTTAAAAGTTTGTATAACCAAATTTTATCCTACAACATTTTTTTTTTAAACTTGAACTACCATACCAAAAAACAAAAGAAAAACAAATAAACAAACAAAAAACAACAATACTAATCTGTGACCTTAGAAGTCAGGATAGAACTGGCCAGTGATTTCCACTATTGGTACTGCAAATAAAAATGAAGTTCTTTAATTCGCAAATTATTAACTTTCATTACAAGAAACTGAATAATATTTAGTGATTTTATTATTTTTTGTGCTATATAAATCAAAGGATGTTCAAGTTTAGGCTGTAACATCAACTAAATATAAAACAACTTTGCTAATTTTATAGAGGTTATAACAAAAACTTTTTTTATAGTTGTATACCAATATTGGACTTTTTTGTTTGTTTGTTTGTTTGTGTTGGAGTCCCTCACTCTGCAACCCAGACTGGGGTGAAGGGCATGCTCACAGCCACCCCAGCCCCAACCTGATCGGCTCAGGCAATCCTTCCACCTCAGTCTTCTAAGTAGCTGGAACTACAGGCACGCCACCACGCCCGGCTATTTTTTTTATATATTGTAGAAATGAGTTCTCACCAAGTTGCGCAGGCTGGTCTCGAACCACTGAGCTCAGGCAATTTTCTCGCCTCAGCCACCCAAAGTGCTGGGATTACAAGTTTGAGCTACACACCCAGGCACAATTGGACATTCTAACAATTTGATAACCGAGCAGAAATTTTAAAATGATGTGCTGCATCTCCAATTCTGATATAAAAATAGGAACAAAGTTATAAAAGGTGAGATGGTAGATTTGGAACATTTTTCTGACTCTATTTTGTTTTTGTTTTTGTTTTTGTTTGAGTTGGAGTCTCACTCTGTCGCCCAGACTGGAGTGCAGTGGCCGCTCCCGGCCACCGCAGCCTCAACCTGCTGGGCTCCGGAGATCCTTCTGCCTCAGCCTTCCAAGTAGCTGGAACTACAGGCGCGCGCTGCCACGCCCGACTAATTTTTTTATTTTTATTTTTATTTGATGTATTGTAGAGACGAGGTCTTGCCAAGTTGCCTGGGCGGGTCTCGAACCCAAGGGCTCAGGCAGTCCACTCGCCTTGGCCTCCCAAAGTGTTGGGATTACAGGCTGAGCCACCAAGCCCGGCCTCTGACTCTATTTTATACAACCTCCTACACCTTCTTTCTTTCCTATCCCCAGCTCCTCATCCCATGAATGTTTTCACTAGAAAGGTATTTTATGTTAATATTAACTTAAAATGTTTAATAGAGAAAAATTAAAATGCATTATTACTTACACGTAAAAAGCAACGTGTGATTTATCTTGAAACAACCCATTAGTATTTTTAAGTATAAAAATAGACTGATTCTAAATATTTACTTATTTATTATTTTATTTATTTTTGAGTTGGAGTCTCACTCCATCGCCCAGACTGGAGTGCAGTGGCCGCTCCTGGTCACCACCGCCTTGACCTGCTGGGCTCCGGCGATCCTTCCACCTCAGCCTTCCAAGTAGCTGGAACTACAGGCACGCACTACCACTGCCGGCTAATTTTTGACTTATTAGAGAGATGAGGTCTTGCCAAGTTGCCCAGGAGGGTCTCGAACCCACGGGCCCAGGCAATCCACTCACCTCAGCCTCCCAAAGCACAGGATTACAGGCTGAGCCACCAAGCCCGGCTTAATTTTTGATTTATTGTGGAGATGAGGGCTGGCCAAGTTGCCCAGGCAGTTCTCGAACCCGCGGGCTCAGGCAATTCACTTACCTCAGCCTCCCAAAGTGCGGGATTACAGGCTGAGCCACTGAGCCTGACTGATTCTAAAGATTTAAATGGGACTGGATAGTTCTGCACAGTGCTACTCTGGTCTCTGCTTTGCTATTAGCCTGCCTTATGACTGTGGCCATGTCAGATTACCTTAGACCTCAGCTTCCTCATCTAAAATAGGATATTTCAAAGTTTCTTCCAAACTCTAAAAATATGTTGTAGTGTCTGGGTGTGGTGGTTCACACCTGTAATCCCAGCACTTTCAGACAGTGGTTGAACTGCCCGAGCCCATGGAATTCAGACCAGCCTGGGCAATACGCAAGACCTCATGTCTACCTAAATCAAAAGATTGGCTAGGCATGGTGGTGTGCACCTGTGATTCCAACTACTTGGAAGGCTGGGGTGGAAGGATTGCCTGAGCTCAGCAGGTCAAGGCTCTGGTGACTGTGAACATACCACTGTACTCCAGCCCAGGCGACAGAGTGAGACTCCGATTCAAAAGAATAAATAAATAAATAATAAAAATACACCATAGTTATTGTTCTAAAAACATGAAACTAATTAATGTCCAAGCAAAAGAATTCTACTTTCCTGAAATGCCTGAATATAGCATATTTAAGAAAGTATTAAAGTTTGAAAATAATTTTGTTGAAATGTTGTGAAATTCTCTAATAGATCAGATGCTAAATATGAAAACATGTCAACATTAAGAAATAGATGGTTTAAATAGTAAGAATACACTCTCCAGTCAAACTTTCCAGCCGCTGGCCCCAAAACTTGATCAACGCTACATCTTTTAAAAGTGAGACTTCTATGACTAGCCCATACCGCTCAGTATAAATTCAAGCCAATTTAAAGCATGGTAACAATGTGGGCAGTCTCAGACTATTACTTTCAGTGGGATTGAGTCCCTAAGGATGGCAACGACGGAGGCCCATTGAAAGTAATGGGGTAAGCAATCACATGCCATTGCTTTCAAGGAGACACCGTCTCTACTACCCATAATAACATGGTATTATAAATCTGCACTGACTCATCAGCATGAAAAATGAAAATGTAAAAAGAATTTCAAAGCTGCAAATGTGTACCCAGAGACACACACACACAAAATCCACACCCCGCCAACCCGCAAAAAAATACAAAAAACAAAATCCTTTGGCTCAACACTGATCAAAGTTGAAATGTATTTTAGTAGAGACAGAAAGGTCCAAGGACTCGAGTCAAGGCAGCACAAACCCCAGGAATAGGCTCTTGTCCTTCTCACATTTTATTTTGAGCAATTGTTGATAAGCTTTTATGGTTGTCTATAATCATATGCTTATTTCTGTACTTTTTTCATTTCCACCTTTGTTTTTAAGTATTGGTAACTTAGAAAAGAACAGTTTTCTGCCCTAAGAATCACAGTTGGTCAAATTCATTATAAACGAGCGTTTCCCTTCTGTCTTAGTACGTATATGTTGATTTCCTTAATAGGTGGAAAAATGCAATCTTGATTTCTTTCCATATTGACATGTGGGTAAAATTCCAAGAAAACCTGTGTCTTAGACAGAAGAGAGTTTGCCAATTTTTCTTCACTTCATTTCTTTTTACTGAAAACTAGTTTTGAGCAAGAAGATATATGCTTACCTGCTCTTCCAAATCTGCCCTTGATCCTAGTATCTCCACCACTGAAAATAATATGAATAAGAGATTGGAGCCACTGTAGATTAAATGTAGTTGAGGTTTCTTTTGTTGAAGGAATGATCAAGAGAATCACAGTTAAAATACTTGCAGCCGGGCTTGGTGGCTCAGCCTGTAATCCCACGTTTTGGGAGGCCGAGGTGGGTGAATTGCCTGAGTCCACGGGTTCGAGACCCGCCTGGGCAACTTGGCGAGACCTCATCTCTACAATAAATCAAAAAAATTAGCTGGGCGTGGTAGCGTGCGCCTGTAGTTGCAACTACTTGGAAGTCTGAGGCAGAAAGATCTCCAGAGCCCAGCAGGTCGAGGCTGTGGTGGCCGGAGCATGCCACTGCACTCCCAGTCTGGGTGACAGAGTGAGACTCCAACTCAAAAAAAAAAAAAAAAACACTTGAGAAGGTGTTCTTAGATGTGCACTAGTGAATGTTTAACAGCCACCCCTTAGGAGGAGGGAAGAATCCCTGAAATATTCTTCAGTTTTCATGTTGTAAATATACTCCCACCATGACTGATTTCAAATTACCAACATGATGATACTTAATATAGAGGATGGAAAATGCACATCATTATATAGTATTTTTCCCACAAAGATACAATAGATGCCAATGACCTCAAGATTATCAACTATAATAAAGGTTTTTAAAGTAGTTAAGAAGTGATGAGTTTTGAGTATTTATTAAATTTATTTTAAATATAGTTAATTTAATTATAAATGTAATAATTTAATTTTTAATAATAGCTATATTTAACACTAGGTTTACAAAATTCCTGGCAATTTAACACTTGGTTCTTCTGAGTCAGAACTGGCTGGCTCCTTCACACCACTGGGTGTTTGGTGTTTTTCTCTGTAACTTGGAGCAGTCAAGTTTATACTATGTCAAGAATAACAAGGGACCTGCAAGTAAGTGAAGTCTTTCCCAGGTTTCTCTCAGATCCTCTTGGCTACGTGAGGTTACTAGCTTATTTCAACTCTTTTGTGCTTTACATACCCCATTTATAAAATGAGGCTAATAATAGGGGTCATTATTGACAATCATGAGGGCTATCACATGAGTCCTTTTCTTTTTTAAAAAAATTTATTGATTTACTATAAAGATGTAGGGTACAACTCAGGGTTAGGTATACAAACATTGATCAACATGAGTCCTTTTCAAACCCTTAAGTTTCCAAAGATCACTATAGTATATATTTTCCCTTATGAAACCCAATAATGTGAGTGGAAAAAAATTTAAGCAACTCCCTCAAACCTCAAAGATCCAATAAACTCAGGCTTTAAAGTCATTTATGAAGACATTTAAATAACTCTGCCATTCGTAATTTTCATTTAAGTTTCCTCTTTTCTTTGAAGAACTACTTTTGACTCTTTGAAACAGCTTTATGAGTTACTTTTTCTTCTTTCTTTACAATGCATATAGTGGATTCTTCAGTTACCTATTTCAGTCACACACAAATGCAACACTGCAGTCTTAAATGTAGTCAGAATTTCTAATTTTCTAGGTAAGACCCATCATTTTTTTAGACTTCACTTCTACCTCTAGCACCTGCTTTTCTCTAGAAGATTTTATTTTTCACACTCAAAATAGTAAACAAAAGTATTTAAATCACAAAAATGCTCCCTGAGGAGAAGAGAACAACTAAAGTCATGAGAAGGTATGATGTTCCAAGATTATTCTGATACATTCACTGAGTACCTCCCCCTACATACTAGCCTCACAAGACAATTCAGACTCCTTTTTCAATATAATTACAAATCCTACATGCAGCCAACCTTTAGGGTGCCTCCTAAGGAGTGGTAACTGCATGACTCACAAATGCCAAGGTTCCACTTACCTTGTTCGACTTGAAGAGTGTTAAGTAAGATGGTCTATGTGACCTACTAGAACAACACTTAAGACTTAAATATATCAGCCCCCTCATTCCTCCTCTGACACTATAATTATTAAAATGGCCCCAGAAGAAGAAACAATGGAGAAGGAAAGCTTTCCGCACTAAATTTAGACTCTTCATGTTCTAAGACATCAGCACGTCTGTCACTTCTTAACATAAGTGACAGCTCTAGAGAAAGTAGAAACAAAATTTCCTTTTCAAGAGGTTCTGCCTGGACTCACCTCCATTAACTTACTTCAGTCTGCTTAGAACTTTCTCTTTGCTTTTGCTAAATGGTCCCTTCCACCCATTCCCCAAAAGTGGGAGGAAAAATTGTTCCTTTTAGCAGTAATTATTTATATATCTCTTGCTTCCACCTGTCCACTTTCTTTCACTCTGTCTTTACATGGCTCAGCTACCTACACCATCAGAAACTTCAGTGCCCATTTCTCCATCTTCTACCACCATTCCCCTGGATCTTTTGAAATTCCCCCTTTTTAGTAAACAAAGTACCATAATGTTTTTTTTTTTTTAAATATGTGTTGCAATGTGTTTGTGCTGGTCAAGTTCTGACTCATCCTGGCAGTGCTACATAGCTCAAAAGCCTAAAAGGTAAGTCAGTGTCTCAAAAGGGGGCAGCCATAGGAGAAAAAGTTCAAATGGAAATATTTTTATAAGAAAATTAATTCAGGGTAGGTGAAGTGGGAAAAGTATCCACTTTCCATTTTAGCCTAAGAATGCTTTGTTTTTTCACAGAATGCCAGTGTTCTACGAAATACAGGGTAAGTCATAACTCAGCCTCTAGAAGGACATGTGAAACTCTCAGGGAAACTGCCACCAAAGAGTCAATCTCCATAAATTAAAAGTATACAATCAGACCTCAGGTATATTATACACAATATTTCCTGGAATACATGTCTAAAGTTGCTCAACAGATACTTATTGATTGATATTAATAAATTATTTCACAACATATAGAATGCTCTGAAATAGAGAAATGTGTCCTAATACAGATAATTTTAGAATCTTTAAGGTGTGGATCACAAACCCAAGAACCCCACAAAGAAATTTGAAAGTTAAAATCTCATTTATGTTATAAAAAGAAAATTTAACAATAAAAAACCTTTAATAAATTATTCTTATAACAAAATCTTATTCTAAACAGAGACCGTTCAGTTACTATTCAGAAAATAAATAAATAAATAAAACCCTCCCTTTTCCACCTAGCTGTATTTCAATCTTTTCTCTAGCTACCAAAAATAATTCCTTTTGATCACATTATTCTTGCCAGCAGTATTTTGTACATACTCTCTGGCATTAATCTATCCTTAATATTTATATATTTCAAAAAAGCCCAAAGAATATAGTTGAATAATGGGGAATCATTTAAACTATGTGTGCAAATAGTCATGAAGAAATGAAGAATAAATTATGTAGAAACAGGATGTTGCACTGTATTATAAAAAGACAGTAACTGTTTTCAACGCATACTTGCTTCTCCAAAAATATTTCAATCCTACTAGACTGAATTTGAAGATGTCACCGTTGCTTGTGAAAACTGTTAAAGCAGAGAAACTTTCCTATCCAGCACTTGAAAATAGATAAATAGGCTCTTTTGAGGAATCCCATGAACATTTTTAGGAATTTTTTTGGCTATGTCTGCTAGAAGCAATGGTACCGGCACAAGACACTTTGTATTCATTTCTGTACTCACTGCACAACCCTAGAATTTTGCTTGGTTGTCATCTTACTCAAAACCATCTCAGGACTGTAGACAATTTTCAACATGAAAGTACCAGCTAGGTGATAATATCATCAACTAAGCATGAATAGGTTTAAACAATCTTGATAAATTTACATTTTTAGACAAATCTTTCTCCTTTTTTTGTCATTATTTGTTTCCATCTACAGCAGCCTTAATTTTTTAGATTGCATATAAACTATATTTTTAGAATTTAATAATGAAAAGAAGGGAGTCATTTTCTAAAGTGCTCCAAACAGCACAATCTAAAGGAAATAGTAACAATAAGTTCAAATAGTTACCTCATATCTATTTTTAAAAGTTGTCTTAGCTTACTAATACTGGTCATAAAATAAAAACCTGTTCAGTAAATAATCATTTTTCAGTGTTTTTTTTCTCTTATAGGTACATGTATCTAACATTTATTAGTTTGAGGAAGAAGAGCCAAGGAGTAAAAATGGAACAAGAAAAAGTAAGAGATTGAAAGGTTAGTTAATAATGACATTTTGATTCAGTTCTCTCTAACTACAAACAAAGCAAAAAAGAAGGAAAATGGACAGTAGTATTTTATTTTAGTTATTACATAGAGCTGGTGATCCCAGGGCAGATTCGGTACATCTAAAACATAATACCCACATTTAACAAGTTATTGTGTCACTCAGATGAATGGCACTCTTATATCAAGCTATGTTTATATTTGGCAGAAAAGTGCCAAAGAGTTTTGTTGACTGATGAAAAGAAACTGACTTAAATGTGAAACTCTGGCAAACTGCACCTAAACTGCAGAAACTCTATTTGATTTTTCAGAAAATTTGGAAGTTTAAAATAGTTCTTAAGCAATAGGAAAGATTTTTCAAGATAGAGACAAGCATGGAGAAAATTATTTAAATTGTGGGTCCCTTCCTAGATGGAGCGTCTGTTTTTGTTTGTTTTATGGTACATTTTGGTTTTAGTTCACCTTTTATACCCTCCAACAGGCACCAAGTTTTCCTGAAAAGTTTTAAATGAGTTTTCTGTGTGCAATATTTTATTATTATTTAAAAATGTTTTTCTATATAAAGTCCTACTTTCTGTAAAGGATTCCGGAACCAGAGAACTTTGGGAAGTCATACAAAAGTTTGTCACAGGACATACAGCCTAATGGATCTTGATTTGTTGCGAATTGTTTGTTACCCTACACAGTAGGTTGAGATTCTACTCAAAGTGCCAACTACATTCTTTGAGACATGACTACCGTTCTTCTATTGTGAATTTAATTTCACAAATTACACAGACAAATTCCACATTCTCCAAATGGGAAAGAGTGTGTTAAAACCACAGAACTGTTTTTCACATGGTACATGTATAAAACCTAACTCTTGAATGCACTTAAATAATGTTCTTGGTTTCTGCAAACTACATTTCCCTTGAAAATTCAGGATTCTTTTACTGGGTATCACTGGAAACAAAATAATCATACTTTTTTATGGTTTGTAAATTTTAAGACAAAAAATGGTAAATAAATCATTCATACATTAAGAACGATTACCAGCCTGTAAAGCAGAATGCAGAATTACCTTAGATATATTACCCACAATGCTTTTCAGGACAGCAGCTAATTACCAGCAGAAAGGTCATGCAAAAAATAATGTGATTAGAAGAGGCTGAAGGGAAAAAATAGCCACATATTTGGACATAGACCAAATTCCCTTTTTGCCACTGTAACTGAAAACCATTGCTTCAATATTTAATGAAACGCTTATGCTGCAGCACCTGGTCACATTGTCAGCACTGCCTAACCACTGCCTCCCCCGTGGGTCATTACTGCAGCCATCTGAAAGGGGGCAAACTGTTCATCGACGACAATAATGCCAGTCTTTAAGAATCTACAGCTACAAAACAGCAGGAGACAGAGTTACTTTGGCTTTGATCTTGGGAAAAATGGCTGGGGGCAAAATGCTGTTTCCTACCATCAGAGACTATACAGTTAGCAATAATTCTGTAAGTCAAAGCTATTCACAGGACTCAACTTGGCTGCCCTGCTTTGCTTTCTCTCTCCCCTTGCAGAAAGCTAGCAGCTCCTGGTGAGAGATCCTTGTCAACAGGAAAACACTAGTTCACGCTACCCTGCTAATGATCCAATGCATCAATACCTCAAACAATCACAACAAGCAGATGTCCTAAGTTAATATAGACTTCCCTGGGATTTTCCTGGTGAAACATGGCTTTAAAAGGCATTAGTCTTTTGTCCTCACTAGAGAACAGCTAAATCCTGGCACCAATTCCTTGGGTATGTGAACCTCAGCCTAATGGAATTTAATTACTTTAGTGGTATTAATCATCTGTACAGTAGAGCAAAGAGTATTTTATTACCACTTTTAAGGGTTATCGGCACATTTATTTCAAATGAACTGTCAAACTGCATTACGTGTAAGGCATGCCAGGTTTGAATTCTGCTGCTCAGGTAAAAATAAATTTATAGTTTAAAACTCTTCCTTCCCCCATCATCAACATCCCAACCATTCATAGTGGCAGCACATATGTAAGACTCTCAAAATTAAAAGAAATTAAGTGTTGAATTAGCTATTCATTTTTTACTCTCTGGTTTTATTCCTTATTCCAACCATTTTGACTACTCATTTGCAAAGGTTGCTTTATACCGAGGACCCCAGGAACACCAATTGGCATCAAATAGGCTGTGACACCATTACAGGCTTAGTTACAGAAAAGTGAGGCTAATCTTGTCCATTATCAGGCAACAAGCACCAGCTCAATAATATAAGATTCCTCCAATTCACACCATGTAGCAAATGCTTTTGTTTTTGTTCATATTCAGGGAAAATGAATGTGTGCTTCTCTCTCCTCTTGGTTGTTTTTAGCCCTATCTGAATTGTTCTATAAAGAACTCTAAGAAACTCTTGCATCATTTATAAAGCTCTCCTCCTGTGCTAAATAGATCTAACAGTGGATTGCAAGATGCCAGACTCAGGTTAATTCTATAGACTTCAGTAAACTTTCTGTTTGTCATAAAACATTCTACACAACTCAGGTGCAGCAAGAGTAGACGAGTAAGAGTGGGAAAACACAGGACAAAAGTCCTCCAAATGTGAGGGCTCTGGGTCAGACAGCCTGGGCTTTAGTCCTCTAAGTACTAGTTATGATGCCCTCAGTAAATTCCTTAATTTCCTTGGTTCCCTTATCTGCAAAGTGGAAATAGAATCACAGGCTTATTTTTTTGTTTGTTTGGCTTAAGATGATCTCACTTTGTCATTCAGGCCTGAGTATAGTGGTGTGATCACAACTTACTAAAGCCTCAATCTCCTGGGCTCAAGTGATCCATCTGCCTCAGCCTCCCAAGTAGCTGAGAACTACAGGCATGTACCACCACACCTGTTTTTTGTTTGGTTTGGTTTGGTTTTTTTTGAGATGGGGGTCTCACTATGTTACCCCAGGTTGGTCGCAAACTCCTGGCCTCAGGTTATCCTCCTGCGTCGGCCTCCCAAAGTCCCGGAGGTTACAGGCAATGAACCACTATGCCTGGTCATTATTTTAAGGTTTAAAAACAATAATCATATACAAATAAAATTATCTTTACCCAGTGCGTGGTATGTCAGGGCTCTGTTATGTTGTTGTTGTGATTATAAAGAGGATACATAATATCTGAATAGGTGTATATTCCACCTTGTCAGGTGGTTTAAAGTCAATGGATTCCATGTAAACTGCAGTGACTTCTAAGACACCTTCATTTTCTTCCCTTCCCCAACCCACCCCTCCTCCCTGAAGTCCTTACAGTCCCCGACCTGTTCTACATCCACCTGTTTAAGGCATTTCCACTCATCTCATTTCAGAGACATTCTGCAGTGAGAAGCAAATGAGAGCAATTTGTGACATGAGATACCGCATGTGCAAAAGACACATAATTAGTGTCAAAATGGATGCATTTGCTTTTTAAAGTCTATTTGTCCTGTGATTTCAAATGAATCAAGCTGCTATATCTCTCTCAACAGCTTCATACTACTCCATAATGAATTAAATGGCTCCTTTGAAAAAAAAAAAAGTGTAAGCTTTATGAATAAAATGCTTTTTCAAATGTTGGGATAAGAAGGACTTTAAAAGACTCTTATGTCTAGTACCCCTTCGTTTAAAGATCTTCTCCAAACTCAGAATCTTTGAAAGAAAAGCATTCTCCAAGGGGAAAAAAAACAACTTTTTTCAATCTTTCAAACGTTATAATTACCAGTGGGGGGTAGAAAAAAGCTACAGTATTCAGCAAAGGCAGAATAGGACCCTGAATTTCCCTACCCCTGCTTAGAACTCTGATGTCCTAAACATGCAATCAAGGCCCCAAATTCTTTTCAAAGACACTTCATAAGACAGGAAAGAATGTTCCATTCAAAGGTCTAAAATGTTTAGGCTATACTATTCAGTTTCTCTATTTCTATACCTCTCTCTTCCTTCTGTGAATATCTCTGTTTGGTATTGAAATAATATATCCTCTGAGTCCATTCTCTTAATTCTACCTTTAAAATAAGCTCGAGTCTTCCCAACGTCTCAAATTTCAGTCTTTACTAATCTCCTTTGGAAAAATAAATAAAAAATTTTTGAGCCTAACAGTATTTAGAAAAGGCAGAAAATCATTTGAACATTTGCAAGACCAGAGCTACAGATGGGTTATGGGGAAAGGATTAAATGAATAACTTAATTCAGGTTATTTACAAAGTTCAATTTCTAGTAATGACGTATGTTCCATATTTCAGAAGGAAGTTGAAATTAGTGCTAGGTTTATGAGACTAAACTCTTCCTATTTGAACATGCAGAAAATAAATAAAGGAAAAAAGTCTCAGATTGCATGCAATGGTCCATGGAAGTCAAGTTTATCTCATCTTTGTCACTTGCATTATAAAATGTAATGTAATTGTAAACCTTGGACACTAAGTGCATAGTGAAAGGCCTAGAATTGGATCCTAGTTCTTTTAATCTTGCAACCATAAACTGTTTCTTCATTTCTGAAATGAAGATAATGATAATCATTTTAAGAGGCACATGAGGATAAATGAGATAAAATTTATATGCCAAGTTAAACTACATAAATCCAACATGTTATAAAATGACAAGTATATTAAAGGAAAAAGAAAATAATTTCATTTCTTTTCTTAGAGGAAGCCTAGGCTTCACTATAGTGAGTTCTAGTCATTATTTCTAGGTAATGGGCACAAAGTTTCTTTGGTAGTGAAAAAGTCTTTTATACAATCTACATTCTCCAAGCCTAGAATTCCTTTGTGATGATATATATGTTCTTCTTTCATACTAAGAAAACACATATGCTTTTTTTTTTTTAATTTGGGGAAAAAAGATGAGAGACCTTATTTTATATCTTTGTGTCACCATAGAAAGATACACACTTATAATAAATGTTATAGCCTTTGAGCTCGGTGGCTCAGCCTGTAATCCTGCACCTTTGGGAGGCTGAGGTGAGTGGATTGCCTGAGCCCGCGGGTTCGAGACCTGCCTGGGCAACTTGGTTGAGCCCTCATCTCTATAATAAAACAAAAAATTAGCCAGGTATGGTAGCACACGCCTGTAGTTCCAGCTACTTGGAAAACTGAGATGGAAGGATCGCTGGAGCCCAGCAGGTCGAGGCTGCAGTGGCCGGGAGTGGCCACTGCACTCTGAGACTCCAACTCAAAAAATAAAAAAATAAATGTTATATGCTGACGGAAGACAGAGGCTCACAGTAGATACACCGTTGGAAAAGGATAAAGGCACAAGCCTAGAAGCTCTGCTTTCTTCATTGATGACTTATTTAGTTCCTTTACATCTTCAACCCTGTTTGACCAATCTAGATAACTGGTTTTAAGTGTATCATCCCACTTCTCAGCTATGAGGTTGCTATTTATTTTATTATAAGCACCAATCAGTCAATGTCTTTTATTGTGATATTTTTTGGGGAAAAGTAACTTCTCACATATCAAAACTTATTTTTTGGAAATAAATTGTCTTTCTGTGAATCATCCGCAATTTACTCATTTTTCATATTTCTCTGATATTTCATTCTCTGCTTGACATGTCTTAGGTGCATTTGACTGAAATTAGACTTGGTATTCTGGATGAAAGTGTATCATTATTTGATATAACATCAACTTAATATTTCCATATTATTTTCTTCCTTTTTAATGCACCCTGGAGTCCTATTTGCCTTCCTAACTGCCTCTGTGTGATGAGGAGACTTCATTGAGCTATCCGTGATGACTCCTAATTCATTTAAACAGCACACACTGTTTTAATCATATCTGTTTTCACAGATATCACATATTTTTATGAACTCAACCATTCTTTTGCTAAGTTGGCTTTCCTTTTATGTGAGATGATCTAGGTCAGATAAGTAATACAGTACTCAAAGAAATCATGATAAAAAGTTGTGTTAGCTCAGTGGCAAAAAAATGATGTTTCAAACATAATGTTATTCATTTCTACAAATAAATGAGAATTACATTAAAATATTCTCATATGAGTGAATATTGAAATATTTAACACTATGAGAGAGATTTATGTGCCTATCTTGTTTTTCATAAATGTCTTTGCCATTTTACTAATTAACTAAAGATATCTGTGTTTAGACAAATTTTGTCTCCATCACAGACTATGCTCTTTCTACATTACTTTTTCCTGCAGTAAAATTAAAGCACTCAGTTCTACACACTAATCCTTCTCTAGGTAACAGATTGCAATATTTTGAATACAAAAGTATGAGACAGGGAAATGGGACTTTTGGGCTCTCATCCCAGATCTTCCGCCCAATGCGTGCTGTGCTCCTGGATATATACTGCTTTCTCTCTTTGCCTCAGTTAACTTGTTCAGAGAAAAGAAACGCAATTTTAAGTACCTTACAGGATTCACAATTTTTGTGTTTCTTTTAAAAATGTGATTCTCGATTATAAGGGAAGGCGCCCACCCCCCCCCAAAAAAAAAAAAAACCAGAATTATTTTTTGGAGAGTGGGCCCTTTGTAGTACACTTGGAATTTGTGCCTCTGGATCAAACGGTCAACCAAAGTTTTTATCTGGAAGTTGTTAAAAGGTTGCATCACAACTTGTAGAAGAAATGTCCACATTGTGGCAAACAGGTGACTGGTTCTTCCACCATGACAACACACCTGCCCACACAGTGCTGAGTGTTCAGCAGTTTTTGACCAAAAATGACATGACCTTCGTGACTAGCCTGGGCAACTTGGTGAGACCTCATTTCTACAGTAAACCAAAAAATTAGCCCGGCGTGGTAGCGTGTACCTATAGTTCTGGCTACTTGGAAGCCTGAGGCAGGAGGATCGCTGGAGCCCAGCCGGTCGACACCGGGGTGGCCATGAGTATGCCACTGCACTCCAACCTGGGCAATGGAATGAGATTCTCACTCAAAAAAAAAAAATCATATGACCTCTGTGCCCCAACCTCCCTATTCACCTGATTTCACCCTGAGTGACTTCTTTTTTTGTTTCCCCTGATGAAAAAAGTCCTCAAAGGAAACATTTTGCCGATGTGGAAGAGGTAAAACAACAACAACAACAAAACAGCAAAAGCACTAAAAGGCATCAAAATTTTTGAGTTCAAAAACTATTTTGAGCAGTGGAAAAAGTGTTTCAATAAATGTATTACATCAAACAGAGAATATTTTGAAGGAGACTGAAGTTTAAACATGTGAGAATAAATACACAAATTTTAATAAATAAATTCTGGGGTTTTTGAGGTTCCCCTCTCATATTTCCCCCAGATAACATTTGAATGTTGCTAATCACATATTTGCATACTTACCAAAAATTATTAATGATGACAATTACCCAGTGCCACAGTCCCAGACATAAGTTTTGTGGCTGAAATTCATTGCTAAAGCATTTCAAGTTCTTCCTAATCAATGTTTTCAAAGCAGATTCTTAATTACAAAATTAAAAGAAGGTATTTTGCTCCCAATACTTATACTTTTCATGATCACAAAGTCTCTCCTTTCAAATTTTGTCATGTTTCATTTGGGAAGAAATATCACTTTGTCAATTATCTGAAATAACAGCTGAATCTCATCCTAGTTTTTCACTGCCAGTATGCCTATCACCCACTTTTGGATTAAATGTGCTCAGGACACAAAAACCACAAATTCATATTAGTGGTATTAGTACTAATAAAGTATAATTAACAAAATAAATATATATGCAAAATACTTAGATGTAATATATTAGATATGAATTTATATTGCATTTTTCCTTCAAAAAGTTACTGTGTTCCCCTTGAATCACCCCAATTGTATATTAATTTAGTTACTCATTTAAAAAGATGGTGACTCATTTCTTTATATAGTGATAAAACAAAAAATAAATTGGATGCATGGATTGAAACATGAATAGCACATTGTAGTTACCTTATAAATATTGCTGACTCATTCATTTCGTTTTTTCTATAGATATCTCTGAGTATTATGTTAAAAACACTATATATTGTAGCTGGGGCTACAAGAGTGAACAAACATAAAAAGTCTCTTCTTAAACAGAACTTACAAACAAACAAGAAACATGAATCAGCTTAAACCCTAGGTACTGGCAGTTTTTACGGGACAAAAAATGGTCATTTTCTACAATTTCAAGTGGTTTGGCTCAAATAATATGTCAGATAGTAATAAGTGATACAGAGAATAAAGCTGGCATTTTAAAAAGTGATTATATGTAGAATATTACTCTTTTAAATCGGGTAGTCAGAGAAGAAGGGACCTTAAGTAAGTGAGAGAACAAGATGATGAAAGTATCTCTAGGAAGAGCATTCAAAGTCCTGAAGCAGGACTGAGTTTAGTTAGTAAAAATCAACCTTAGCACCAGTGTGGCTGCAGCAGGATGGGCAAGAGGGAAGGTGATGGAGTCCGTCACAGAGGGTCATGTGATCACAATAAGGAATTTGATTTTACTATGGTAAGTAAGACTGGAAGTTCTGAAAGAGCTTTAAGCAGAGAAGTAACATGATGCAATTTACTTTTTAATGTATCATTCTGCTTTCTGGGTTGATAACAGCACCTAACAGGGCAGAGAAAAGGGCAGAAGAGAACCGACAAATTCGGGAGCTTTTACAACCATCCAGATAAGAAATTAGGGTGGCATAGATCAGTTGGGTAGAAGGAAGGTGATGAGAAATCTTCATTTTCAGGATGTAAACTAGAGGTAGCACTGCCAGATCCTGCTATGAACTTGGTATAGGATGAGCGAGAACGTAGTGGGATAAGTCAAGATGACTACATGGTGTTGTACTTAAGCAAATTGAGTAATGGAGTTGCATTTAACTAGAGAGTGGAAGACTGTAGGTGTGGTGTGCAGGGTGGAAAAACCTGAATTTCAGTTTGGAACATGATAAATTAACGAGATTGATTAGGCACTCAAGAGGGGACATCAAGTAAACAGATATACAGGACAGAAGTTCAGAGGAGTGGTATAGGATGGAGATATAAGTTTTAGAGTTATCAGCTTTTAAATGGTATATAAAGTCATGAATGACACTGGATGGTGTCATCTAGGGAGTGATTATAGATAAAGAAGTGATGAGGGCTAAGGACTGGACCTGGAAATAGTTCCATATTTAGCCCTTTGCACTTGGATATCCCCTGTAAAGGGACATTGTGAATCCAGCAAACCACTATGATGTCCCCTCTCAGGGCACAAAAATAGATTGCTGGTGATTATCTAGGACAAACTTATGCAAGCACAATTTTTTTCAAAAATGTATATTTCCTTGCAGTTTTTCATTCAAATTGCACAAAAAAAGCAAATAAGAGATGTAATATATACTGAGATATACGTTAAAAAATATAAGCTGGTGGTATGTAAAAAGAGAATGTGTGAAGTGTTTTCACAGTGGTGCTGACACGTCTTTGTAACAGAAGGTAGCGATAAAGGGCGTTTATATAAGAAAGGCAGCTGTGGGTATACCCTTTGTATTATATGGTATAACTTGAAAAGATAGATAAGCAAGTTACTGTAGCCTTTAAAAGAAAGACTTTCTAAGTTAAAGGCAGACTATTGAAGTATCAAGAGGCACAGATTGAATATAACTATTTGTACTAAGTCGGAAAAGTAAAATTGGAAAAGTAATTTTGATAAATTTCACTTGATAATTTTGTAATTTACAATGAGAAACTTTTTATCCATTTATTTAGTTTTTTTAGAACAATGGCAAAATGAAAAGACAAACATGAGAGAAGTAAGCAGCAGTGAAGATGAGTTTGATTTAGATTTTTATACTGATACATTAGAAAAAAATAAACATTGATGTGGAAGAAACAATAGTAGTGATAGTGGTATCATTCCCCCAAGAAGAAAATGGGTCAGTGTAATGGAAAGTGATAGCAATGAAAGTTTTAGCATTTTCGAAGTAGAAGACAATTTATCATCAAGTAAAGGATGGGAAGATGTTACCGAAAAAGGATACTCCAGCAAGAATTAACTTTGTTGCACATTCTTGAACAACAGGACCACAAATAGCAAGTAATATTAGAGAACCGACTGAATACTTTACTCTGTATTTTACAAGTGAATTAGTGGATAATGCAATAAAAGAAACAAATTTTTATGTGGATGATAAAGTAAGGGAAAAGCAGCTATTACACAAATCATTTTGGCACAAGTGGCATGACGCTGACCGACAGGAATTTTTAGCTTTTATCAGTTATCTTACTTAATGTGGGAGAAAGAAAATGAGACTGCATTGTCTACTCGAATAGAAAAAAATACCAGGTAGAAAATGTCAAACAAATTACTATTTTGCAACATGTATTGATGAACCTGCAATGCATGTCAGTGACTGTTTCACACATTACCATGCATTGGAAAAACAAAAAATATGAAATTTTGATTTTTTAAAAGTCTCTCAAAGTCCAAAATTCCATTATAAGCCAAATAGCATTACAATAAAATAATAGGTTCCTTTGCTATACTATTTAATATAAAGTTTTTTATTGTTTCATAAAAAAGTACAGTCGAGCAGCTGGTAGGTGATCTGCAAGATGTCTCCAAGTGCAAAGGGTTAGAGGGCAGGAAGATGAGAATGAACTGGCAAATGATTAGCGGGAAATGGATGACCAAGGAGAGAGGTGTGTCCTGAAAAACAAGTGCAAAAGAGTATTTCAAGAAAAACAGCTGATAAGCCATATCAGATATTGCACACAACATATCAGAAGAAATCTGAGAATCAGCTATTGGATATAGGAACATGAAGGTCATCGGTGAGACCGACAAGAGTTGTTCTGGTGAAACAATGGAAAGGAACACCTGACTGGAATAATTTCAGGTGAGAATACTGGGGAGAACATGGCTAAAGACAATATTTTTTCTTTTTTGGAGGAATTTTTTTTTATAAAAACAAAGAAAAGGAGTAGTAGATGACAGGACATTTGTAGGGAAAAACTTTTTTTTTTTTTTAATGACAGGTGATATGAAAGCACATTTGTTTTGCTGATGGGAGTGAACCAATAGAGAAGGAACAAATCATGGTGTAGGAGAGAGAAAAGAGAATTGCTGGAAAAATCTTCTTGAACATGAAAAAAGAGATGGAATCCAGTATAAAAACTAGAGGTTGGCCTTTGGAAGGATATGGACAATTTATCCACAGAAATGGTAAGGGAGGCAGAACTTAAAAATACTTGTTTAAAGGAATATGAGAGTGAATAGACTAAGAAAATGTACTGGGATTTCCAGGTAGCACTAGAGTCTGGTTGAGGTTCGTGTTAATGTGGGATTATTGACATAGTTACAAGCTTTTCTCTAGATACACTCAGTTATGAGCGTGCAGAAGTGGAGAGCTGAACTAATCAAAGTAAGAATTTGCCCAGGTAAGAGAAGAAAGAGGGAGCATGGAAGTTAATGACCACAGAATCTAATTAGAATAGGAAAAATGAGGAAATAAGGGGAATGATGAAAAACAAATGATGGAAAAAAAGTAAAAATAATTCATGGACCTCTCACAGGGAAGCTGAGATGCTAGAAGAAAGGGGAAAGAAAGCTAGAAAGATAGAAAGTGGTGGTCAGAGAGTAATAAGCTTAAAGTGGAGATGATAGAATGAGTAGAGTTACTATAATTAGCAAAGTGTAGTTGCAGCTTTCAGAATCACCTAGAAGGCTTGCTAAAGAGACTGTGGGGCTTTACACTTAGAATTTCTGATTCCAGGTTTGGGACTGAGCCTGGCACAAATTTACATTTCTAATAAGTTCCAGGAAATGCTGCGCCTATTGGTCTGGTGTCCACACTTTGAGAACCACTTGATCAGGTTGTGATCATGGGTAAAGGAACTTGTAGGCATTAGAAGACTCACCCACATAACTAATACGTGAACAGAACTAACTCAATCCACACAGAGATTTTATTTAGCCACCAACTGTGAATCTACTATTGAATCTGATATGGACTCTCATACAGAGTCAAAAATAAATAAATAAAAGAAACGTCTTCACATCTGTGAGATTCACATTTTAAAATGTCTGTCCCGTGGAAAGAGGCAACATATTTATGGGCTTGTTTATTCAATTGCAAAGTACAGAATTCCTGGTGCACTTTGTTCAGAACAAAGAAAATATATTTCTGAAAAGTGACACATACATTAAATAATGTTAAATGTCTAGGAACTCAAAAAATAAAATTTTGCCTATAATTTCATAAAGCAAACATCACCAAATTTATAAAAGTATAAATTTTATAAAAGTATAAATTTGGATTTTTATGTATGCATTAATGTTGAATGGCGAAGCTAGGTGAGAATGACAGGTAATACACAGAGCATCCCTCTGTGGTAATGCTATCAACCACTAGACAAAAAGCCTTGTTTTTTTTACCAGCTTTGTTATATTTTTGTCTATACATCCTTAGTATTAAGTCCAGCTGTGGTGGTACCTTCTAACTCAAAAACCCTCAATATCTGAGGCACTTACAACCCTTGAAAATCTGATAAAAAATTATGTGCTTTTTCTCTAAATGGGGGAAATTCCCACACAATATTATTCATATTATTTCAGGGAGTTTAGAGACCCTATGAAGTACACCAACGGTAAGTATCCTCCATCTAATGGACAACCACAGGTAAAACCGCAGGAAAAAATCCTTTGTATCTTTCATTAGTCTATAGTACATACCATGATTTTTATAAAAAGTAAATTTGTTTTGTAAAAGAAAAAGCCAAATATATTTTCTAAGCACAAGAAATTTTATGAATATATCTTTGGTGATCAAAATTAAATCAACAAAATCAGAACTGATGACATATTTTCTAAGATCCTGGGAACTGTGAGGCATTCAAACAGATGTTCAGAAGTTTTATAATATGAAATGAAATATAACTCAAACATACATGAAATTTATCTGAAAATATATGGATCTAGAAAGTAAAAGGAGAAATGACACAACATTGATAACAAATCTGTTGTCAAAATAAGAGCTTAAATATTAACAGCAACAGAGGCAATGGTCCTTTGTGCCAGAATAGTGAAAAAAACTTTCTGAAAGAAAGATCCTGGAGTCAGACCTTGTAGAAAGGGGTGAAACAAAATCAACACCAAGACAAGGATGGCAGGCTACCTGTTTATCTGAAATTTGACAGGTTTGGTAAGTTCTCCATCAAGATGTTCCTCACCTGTTATTAGAGAGTGAAATGGGTCAAAACAATAGGCAAGATCTTAACAGTAGATGAGCAGATTCAAATTAATGCAGAAGCTAAGTATTATAAAGTCTCCTCCAGGAAAGTTGCTTCCAGGGCTCCCTGTCAGTGCTTAAGGAATATTCAGTCATCAGACATGTTCAAAACACCCACTGTTATCATTGGTCTCATTATTATATATCTGTGAGGCACTTTACAGTTTCCAAAGGTGCTTCACACATATGGCTTCATTTCTCGCTATGAATAGCACTGTCATTGACCTTCCATTAAGCAACTTCAGGGAGATAAACAGAAGAAGAAAATGTATGCAATAATTTGACCTATGCAAAATGTTGCAGGATTTTTTAAAAAGTTATTAAAAAGTCACAAAGATCAAAGAGTAATGCAGCAAGCTACTGTTTCTTGTAATACCCATGTTAGGTCGAGTTTCAGGAGTCAAAGAAAAGAGGAATATAATTTGCCTCTGGATAATTAAAGAGGAAAAAGTATCACATCCTTCCAATTTTCATAAATTGTTGTAACAAATGCGTTTTGCTCTTATGTTTGTTTCTTTGACCAAATCCCCCAAATCAAACAACACCGTCAAAATTAGGAATAAACAGGGTGTATGATTAATAAGATTTCTGGTTAACTTGAGTATAGTAAATTGAACATAATTTAATACTTTTTTTCATAATTTGCAGGCTTGAAAGCTCTTCTGATCATGCTGATCATCGGTGACCCTCTGGGGTAGCAGAAAGACTAACGAGACTGTGTTGAACTTGAACTGACTTCAGCAATAAGGTGAGAGAGGCCAGTGCTGAAAAACAAATCCACTTAATTAACGGTTCAGGTGAGTTGGGATCTAAGTTATCAGGCTTTTGAATAAAATATAAATTTTAAACTTTGCATTTTAATTATTTTAACTATCCATCACCTCCTAGACCTGGCCTTGCTAGCCTTTAAACTTTATTTTATGCCTTTAGAATACACTTTTATTTTTAAAAAATTGAGACGTTCAGCCCATCTTGGAAATAGATGATGGTGATCTGACATATTGAGCAAGGCGATCTTTTCTGAATACGCAGAATGTTCTATTACTCAGAACTTCTGCAGTAATCCTAAAGGAGTCGGGAGTAAGGGCAAGATGCACTACAAGATGCCCAAGTCATCCTTTGACTCCTCAAAGCCTAAGTACCTGGCTTAAGTTTTAGAGTAAGTTAATTCAATTATCTATAAATGATAAATGAAATACACATACAAAATATTTGGTGAAAAAAGTGTTTTGTTTTTTCCTTGTTTTGTTTTGTTTTGTTGAGTTGAAGTCTCACTCCTTCACCCAGGCTGGTGTGCAGTGGCTCGCATGCTCACAGCCACTCCAGCGTCGACCTGCTGGGCTCTGGCAATCCTTCCACCTCATCCTTCCGAGTAGCTGGAACTACAGACGTGTGCTACCAGGCCTGGCTATTTTTTACTTTATTGTAGAGACAAGGTCTTGCCAAGTTGCCCGGGCTGGTCTCGAACCTGCAGGCTTAGGCAATCCACTCACCTCAGCCTCCCAAAGTGTTGGGATTACAGACTGAGCCACCTAGTGTTTTTCCAATAACGATTTATTATATTTTATTTATCATCATTCTTATCTTTTTTTTAGCGACAGGGTTTCACTCTGTCACTCAGACTGGAGTACACGTGGTGTGATCGTGGCTGACTGCAGCCTGAAACTTCCAGACTCCAGCTATTTCTCTGTATCAGCCTCCCACATAGATGTGACTACAAGTGTGCACCACCATGCCTGGCTAATTTTTTTTTTAAATAATTTTTAGAGATAGGGGGTCTCACTAAGTTGTTCAGACTGGTTTTGATCTCCTGGCCTCAAATTGCAAGCTACTACCCCCAGCTCCTCTATTCATAATTTTAATCATTAACACCAAAACCTCCTCTCTTCAACCTTCTACCATAATGTAGTTGAAAAAAATGAGTGAATATTCAGCAAAATATGTTAAATTTCTGATTTGCAATGAAAAACTGCACACACCATCTTGGAAGTAAAAGATCTAGGAAGAAAAACCAAATAAATCTAGGATTAGGAATAAAAAAACAAAGGGTATCCAATTTCACCCAATAGCAATTATAATCTCGAAACTGTATGTAAAGTTTTGCTGACTGGATTGAGGGAAAGGAGGAAAAAAGCAAGCAAAAGTGTTGGTTTTTTATTTTGTTTGTTTGGTTGTTTTTTTTCAATACATAGTGAAGAAAAAATCATGGATAATCATACGCTCTGCTCCACCAGGAAAAAATAACAAGATTTAAAATTGTTGTAATAAGGCAGTGGTTAAGATTACAACTACATTATGCTAATTAACATAGTTAAACCATTAGCCAATGTGAATTACTACACTTATTAAAGGGACAAAAATGACCTGTGTTTAGCAGATATAGATAAGTTATAGTAAGGTTTATAGGCTAAGAGTAAAATTATGTCTCTTTGGCAATAAAAATAATGGTTTTAAATAGAAAATAATAAATAACATGAGAGAATATGCAAGTGTAAATAATTACTTTAACTTTTATAGAGGGCAGGACCCCAGTTTTATTATCAATAGTGTATCATAGTCACTTCAGCTCTGTACAACTGTAGCCTTCTTTCGTTAAAGCAAATGGTTGGTGTGTCATTATGGCTTTAATTCCTGCAAAAGCACTTTCCTTTTGGTTTGTTTTTTTTGTCTTTTGTAACAGTGAAGAAAGAACCAAAATAATTTTTGAGACACTTTGACCCAATTGTTTTTTTAAATATTCTTTTCCCTAAGCCCAAGACAAAAGCTTGGGAAATATTCTTCACAAATCTCTGCAATGAATCAATTGCCAAGACCTGTGTATTTTATTTCCTAAAAGCTTCTTGAATCTATTCATTTCTCTGCACCTTCACTAACAATTTTCCAGTCCAAGTCACCCACATTTCTCACCTCAATTCTATCACCAGGTCTCTAACTAATCTCTCTTCTTATGGTCTACACCAAACTAGACATAGCAAGCGAATGTAACCATGTCTCTCTTAAACTTCTCACTGCTTGGAGGGTAAATTCCAATACCTTCACCTTGACCTACAAGTCCTGCATAATCTGGTTCCAACTGACTCCCTGGCTTTGTTTCTGTCCAGCTTTGCTAGTCCTATTTCAGTCCTTCCCACCTTTTTTTCCAGATCCTCCTATGTCCTTTCTTCTTTCTGCCTAAGGATTTCCCTTTTCCTCAACGCTCTTTCCCCAATCACACATTCAGCTCAACAATCACTTCCTTAGAAAAGTTCAATTTGATATCCACCTATGTCAGGTCAGTAATTATGTGTACCATATACCAGTCTGCTGTATAAATGTCACCGTTCTAATTATGTGTCTATCCACCTATCATCCTTGCCTCTCCTGTCCTAAAGCCCCTCCCTCCCAAATACACACACATACACACAAGTCATGACAGCAGGGACCATGTCAGTCTTGTTTTCTACCGGATCTCCAGTCCCCAAAACTATGCATACTACATAGTATAAATGCCCACCAAACTGCTGAACAATTCCACTCCTGTAATTAAAAAATGATGATCCATGGGTTAGGTGTTGAGAGCCAAGGATGGCTCCACTGAAAATCAAACCTGAGTAGAAAACAGCAGAAACAAAACCATCTTCTCTGAAATGTTCTTGACCTTGCTTACCCTCAAAATCTTATTTTGAGCATCAGTAAATTGGGGGTACAAATAGCTGCTGGACATGGTTTATAATGTTGTAAGAGCATCCTCATGAAACACTTCTGATGAGAACACTTTCTAAACTATAAAGAGCTATGCTCTACAAATGTAAGTTACTAAAGCGATGTGTGTATGTAAGTGTGTATAAATGTTGATTTGAAGATGTATTTAGATATAATTATAAATATTTATATTTCTCCAACTGTGCTGTGATTTTTCTCAAGGGTAGAATTTGTGTCTTCTTTCTGTGAAGTAAAAATTATCTTTGTTTTTCAAATCTAGAAGAAATGAGGTCTTCTTTCCTTGGTCTCACCCAGTAATGGGTATGCAACGTAGCCTACAAATTCTTCATGAATGAAGGGTTCAATGCTCTTTAGTAACCAAGGAACAAAAAGCCATGCATAGTGACAGCTCTGCAAGAAACAGCTAACAAGCAGATTACACACTGCTTCCCCCAGGAAAGCTCATGCATCACCCTGTATTTTGCATTCAAACACACTCACAGATTAATGCAGTGGCGCTGGATCCAAGTATGAAACACCTATGATTATACGAGACTTGATAGGAAGGGGCTTATCTCTGTCTTTTCCCTCAGAAAGCCCAGCCAAATAGCAATCAGCAATCTTATTGATCAAGATTTAAATGTATAAACTCAGCAAAAGAAATATGAGAATATAATCAACACTGTTTCAAGATGAGTTCTTAAATTTATTACTTTTATGTCCCCAAATTTTTTGAAAGAGTAATTGTTCTCACCTATAAATAAAAAATTTAATTTTGCTAATATAAACTCAGAAAAAAAACAGGGAAAGGAAATTATGAATAATATAAAACCACTACAACCAAAACAGTATAGAATTAGCTTAGGAATAGTCAGAGATCAGTGGTATACACATTTTCTGGCTTCTGGAGAAAACAGAAAAAGACAATAGCAGGAATTCAATATAAAGAAGGGCTCAATTTCAACTGAGTAAAGAAAGGACAATCTATTTAAAAATAGAAATGAAACTAGTGGCTATCCCTCTGAAATATATATATAGTTATATTTAGTATATACATATACATATGTTATATTTAGTATATACATATACATATATATACATATACAAATTCCAATTTGCTTAAAAACTTCAGTGTAAACTGAAATCAATAAAAATACTGGAAAAAACTTTAGAAGACTTAATGTTCACCCCAGAGGTTAAAGAAAAGTATTCAGAATGCATACCTATTATAATCTTTTATATAACAAATAATTCTATACACAAAATCCATTGGCAGATGCCATATTAAGAAAAATTTTGTAATCCAGATGACACAAAAGTTTTAAAATCTAAGCTCTACAAATAGCTTTTCAAATTGATAACAAAAAGATACACCAACCACATCAATGAACTTTGAAAACATTAAGTGAAAGGAGCGAGACGCAGAAGTTCACTATTTATGTGGTGTATCCAGAATAAGTAAATCCACAGTGACAAAAAGCAGAATGGTGGTTGCCAGGGACTGGTGGAGGAGAAGAGGGGAATAACTATTAGTAGGGACAGTGTTTCCTTTGTGGTGAAAAAAATATTTTGGAACTAAATGGAGGTGTGGTCTCACAACACTATGAACGTACTAAAGGCCATTGAATGGTTCACTTTAAAATGGTTAGTTTTATGTTATGTGAATTATACCTCAATTTTTTTTTTTTTTTTTTTGCTTTTGTTTATTTAAGAGTTGCGGAGTACATGTGAGGATTTGCTACATAAGCAAATTGAGTGAAAGTGAGGTATAGGCCTCTAGCAAGCCCTCTCACCCCCCCCCCCAGTACTGGACATAGTACCCAGTGGGTGGTCGTGTGCCCCTTAACCCCTTAACTCCTAGCCCTCCCCCTCTTATGAGTTCCCAGAGTCTGTTGTTCCCATCTTGGTGCCCATGTGCCTGATGTCTAGTGACCACTTATGAGTGAGAACTTGTGGTATTCAGTTTTTTTGTTTCTGTGCTAATCCAATTGGAATGATGGTCTCCAGCTGCATCCACATTGCTGTAAAACTTTATGGCTGTGCATTAGTTCATCAAATTTTACTTCAAAGTTTTTAAAAGACAATATACCACCCAATAGATGTACAAAGCATTGGCACAGACATCTTACAAATTCACCCTAATGGTCAACAAACTTTTAAAAAGATGTTAAATCTCCCCAGCAGACAGGGGAAAAAATGCAAATTAGAATACCATGAGATATTGTATATCTGTATGATCAGAAAAAAGTAAAAGAAGGAACACCTACTGCTGGTGACTATTCAGACGGATGGTTGCATTCATTGACTAGCTGCTACAAATGCATATTGTTACAGAACTTTTAAAAAGTAATCCAGAGATATCTGTAAAATTAAAACTATATATAATCTATTCCTAGAAATTCTATTCCTGGGAATTCATCTTACTGATGAAAGCATCAGTAGGTAAGAATATATGTTCAAAAAAAAAATTGGAAATGAAGAAGATGCCTTCAATGGGGAAATGGTTGAATATCAGCTGACTTAGAGAGATTCTTCCCAACATCAAGTGGCAACATGCTGAGAAGTCTGTATAATGTTATTCTACTTTTGTAAAACAAAGGAAATATATATGAATATGGAAGTCAGGAAAGGGTACGTAGGGGCCCTTTCTATTAGTGAGAGAGGGAGGGCAAGGGAAGATGTGGATGGTCTGAGGAAGAAAACAGAGAGAGGGAAACAGAAAAAGTGGAAAAGAAAAAAACAGTCTTTTAATATTTATCTTTCTCTTTGAGCAAGCACAAAATAAAAATCTAAACACTCAGCAGTAAGAGTCCAGAGGCAAAGAGACCCCAGACCCATCTAGGTGGAAGAAGCCTGGAAGAGGACATGTAGAGAGGCTTTTGTGTTCTACCAAAACACACAATTGGCTACAGTATTGCCACTCTCCATCTTGGTGCTTAAATAAGGGCTCCTCCCCTTACCAGCAGTAAGACTTGGGGAAAGTTACTTAAATTATTTAACCAGCAGTTTCTTCATGATACATCTATACCTTTGAGATCACAGTACCTAACTGATAGGTCTCTTGTGAGAATCACTCTAGACAATGCATATGAAGGTCGTATCATAATCCCTGGCACTTAGTGAGTTTTCCATAAATAGGAGCTGCTAGAAGTGGAGCAAGAACCAAAACTACAGATTGCTCCAGGCCGGGCTCAGTGGTTCAGCCTGTAATCCCAGCACTTTGGGAGGCCCAGGTGAGTGGAATGCCTGAGCCCACAGGTTCAAGACCAGTCCAGGCAACTTGGCGAGACTTTGTCTCTACAATAAAAATAAAAATTAGCCAGCATGGTAGCATGCGCCTATAGTTCCGGCTACTCGGAAGGCTGAGGTGGAAGGATCGCTGGAGCCCAGAAGTTCGACGCTGGGGTGGCTGTGAGCATGCCACTGCACCCCAGCCTGGGTGAAGTAGGGTGACGCCAATTCAAAAACAAAGCAAAAAATTATAGATAACTCCAAACCCAATTCTTTTTCCGCTAGCCATGCTGGTCTTCCATTACTAGAATTTAAAGAGTTCCCTAATTAAAAGTTCACCAAATGAAGTGGTCTCCTTTTCATTTTCTTAGAGATAGAAAGGAACTCCCCTTCTGCTATGCATGACACGTATCAAAGCATTTCTCCCTAGAAAAATAAAAGGGATTAGATTATCAATGATTCTAGTATGAGAGTGTTTTTTCTTTTTCTTTTTTTAAATAAGAGTTACATACAGCCTCTCCATCTGTAAAATGGATATAATAATAGTACCTGTCTTACAAAACTGGTCTAAACCTTGTAGTGGTGTATATCTCACTAAAAGTCCTGATGACAGCTTTCAGCAATGAATTCCTATAGGACCAGGCTCTCTGTTACCTCTCATCTCCTAGCTACCTACATCCCATCTCTCTGCTTCAGTCACACTCCCTTCCATGGTATTCCATAGACACCCTGGCCTTTTGCCTCAGGGCCTTTGCACTTGCCTCTCCTTCTGTCTGGAATGTTCTTCCCCTAGGTATCCATGTGACTCCTTCCTCCACTTCCTTCAGGACTCTGTACAAAAGTCAGCCTCTTATTCCCTAACTTGCCTATCTAAAGTTTCAGCAAAAACACTAGGTATTTCTTATCTCCCTCTTCAGCTTTCTTTTACTTATTTATCTTATTTATTGTCTGTCGTCCCATATCAAACTTAAGTTATTGTCTGTTTCCCCCATGACAGGGTAAGGCAAGGATTTTTGTCTATTTTTTTCTCTTCTGTATTCCCACCACCTACATAAGTGACACTTCATGGGAACTTTTGTCAGTATTTGTGCAATAAAGAATAAGTGCTGTTTAAACATTTTATAGCGATAATATTACATGCATGCATGCATGCATATGTGTAACATTACACATACATACACAAATATAATAACACAGTCATGATTAATAGTTAATGCAAAATGTACAGAATAACGTGACAATGACTGTCTCCTTAACCCAACTTTAATCAGGCTCCCTTGAGCTTTCTACTCATTTGGGCCTGACGTTGGCCTGTCTCCTCTGACCTTGTAAAATTCAGTTTGAGCAAGAATCCTGCTAAATCAGTATAGGGAAAATACCCCACCTTTGGTATCTGACCACCCTGGATATCTTATCAAATTGGTCTGCCTTCAACAAGAATTGTTGAGTTGCTCAAGCAAGAATCTCCCTTACCCTTTAGTAATTTTCTATCCACTGTGCCCCCTCGCTTCTCCTTGCCTATAAATCTCCACTGTTTCTTGTTGAATTAGAGTTGAGCCTAATCTCTCTCCCTTCTGCCAGACCCCATTGCAGCAGTCTCTTTACCTCAGTGGCAACCCATTGAATAAAGCATAAGAATAAAGCATAAAATTAGTGAGCCCACCAGGAGAATGGAATATAATCTTCACATTGTTGAAGTATCACAAGAAGGAAATGACATCTGTAGACTATAGGAGTTCATGGAACTGAGTTTTAAGAAAAGAAATGGCATCTGATCCAAGAGAAGGAGTCCTTAATAAATGAGGTTATCTCTAATTAAATAACACAGATGAAACAAGATGTTATGAGCAAAAGATGTTCTCTTAATCCTGAACTTCAGATTCTACAGTAGAAACACATTCCTGAGAATAATTAATGTTGCCCCATAGCTACCACTTAGTACCACAGGGTCATGACCACTGGAGAGATGACAGGGCAGGCATCTCTCAGAGAGATGAACAGATGGCACTGCCACACCGGAATAAAACAGAAGTTAATTCCCAGAGAGATCTAAAATTTTGACTATAGTATGAAATGTATTTAATAAAAAGGAAGAAAAAATTATACTGATGGGAATTCATCTTTTCATAGGTTTGAGGTGAGACATTTTCATTACTATCAGATATAAGAAACATGAGATCTTACGAAGAGAATTTTAAAATCAAGGCCATGTCTGTAAATTCAGGAAGTGTGGATTGAAATACACATTCTCAGACCAAGTCAATCAATTTCTAACTGTTCACTCAGCAGCCACTTGGTGGCCAGCTCTTTGCTGAGCACATGAAGAATACAAAAGAAACTTCTCACGTGATCCTTTCTTTCAAGAGGATTACCGTCTAATTAGTTGGGAAGATAAAACATTCATGAAATAAGTCAAGAACAATTAAGCTTTGCCAGTACAATTACAGAAGGGCAGATTTACCATTTCCGCGGAGAAAGGGTGATCTGAAGGGAGCCTTGAAAAGATGAGGGGGATTGGACCAAAGGACTGGGGAAGTAGCCAAGAAAGCATTGGAGGATGAAGGATACACTCTCATGAAGAGGGCCAGGGAATAAGGTAGGATAAGTGGGTGAAATGAAACTGTACAGAACTGTAAAATCTAGAACAGGGGAATTTGAATTGTGTGCCAATCAAAAGAAGAAACATTAAGATTGGAATCTGACCTTTTGCCTTCCTGTTCCACAGTCAACTCTCTTTATGACATCCAGCTCGCAGATTTCTTTAGTTTGAGAGCTACTTGGCTTTTCCAGGTCCTTTTAAAAATAGTCTAGACAGGAAGTTCACTAGGTTTATCATTATAATCAAAACTTGTTTCTTCAAGTGACAATGAGTTACACCGTTTATACTTGTCCATATTATAATGGGTTTCTTCTCTCTCTCAGTTCTCCTATCTATTTTATCTGACACAATTGACAACAATGAAAATCTTCAAGGATGCCCTGTGTTGGTCAACCCTGAAACCAATCCTGATTCAGATATAGGATATTGGAGCCTGTATCAATGTCCCTAGTGTGTTCCTTCTAATGTGAAACCTATTTTCCAAAATCTGTCATCTTTGTCCAGGCCATAGAGCTGTTCTTCTGCCTCAGTTTCCAGTAAGTATTCCAGCTCCCTGGTACTTTTTTTTCCACTGGGGCTTAAGCCCTGCCTGAATTTCAACTAACCTTCCTGGGGCCCTGGACCTGGTTCTCTGACCAATATTCTGTTCCCGGTGCCTAGGCTCTTCTATACTCATACTCCCTTTTTCAGTATAGCTAGATTTTCCTGGAATAATGATAACTCCATATATTGCTATCAATATGGACCAGTACACTAGGTTCTTTCTGCCATAGCCTCCCTGCTAAAGACTGGATCACACTGGTACCCTTGCCAAACTGAATTTTTGGATTTCACTTGGACAGATGTACAGACCCATGTGGTAAACACTGTGATGTGCCACCCCGATCCCCCTTTAATAAAGAGACCTGTTGTCTTAGATGCTGGGCATGCTGGCAGCAGTCTTCGGCTGTCAGCCCTTTCAGAGATCAACTCAGCTTTAAATAGGAGACTTGCCCAAGTTCACATCCCTTCTTGGCCCTACATACAGTGACTGATCACTCTGAGACTATAAATATCTGGACATTCTAGTTCAACTCTGAGAGGAGGTCTGGTGCTTCCATTAGTCATCCAAAGTAGACAGTAAACCAGCATCACCGCTTGACTTCACCTTCTGCCCAATCTTGATTGCACAGGTGTTGATTTCCAGGGGTCCTCATGAACACCCTGCACACAGAACACTGTCTCAGAGTTTGATCTGGGGGTTCCAACTTAAACCACACTACAACTGAGTTTCTTCCCAAAACATAAGCCCTGTCCATTTTGTCTTACTCCCTTTTTCATCTCCTTTCACTGTTAAGGTATGCCATTTGGTTAAGATCACGACAATCTCTTAGCTAAATTTTAGGGACCATTTTGGTATCACCCCCAAAAAATAATTTTTCTCTAAAGAGTTTTAAATCTAGAAATGGTCACTTGCTCATCATTAGATTTGTTATAATTCCAGGTACATTAATATCTGAAACTAATTTTTTGATAAAGATTATATTTTATTTTAGCCTATTTACTTACTTGCTGTAAGTGAACCCAAATATAAAAGACTCAAAGGTGCTTAACTTGGAGTAGGGACAATTATCTCCTTTACGTAGCATACAGCAGTATTCACTGGTAATCATATGGTTCTCAATGAAAAACACTTTTTTGGAAATCTGGGAACATTTTTGATTGTTACAATGATGGAGAGAATCTTTTGGAATTTAGCGGGCAGAGGCCAGGGATGGTAGATGCCCTATAATAAGTGAGTCAAACCCATGTACAACAAAACTTGACCTGCATTCTGAATAATTTTCTGTTGTCTTGAAGGACATTCATATACTTGAAAAGTATATTTATAATTATTCCAGCCTAAGGTATAACTCCATTTTATTTATTTTTGCCAAATAAACTGAATTTAACATAAACTGAATTTTCTAGAACTGCAACTACCATGTAGCCAGCGGAAGATTATATACTGTTTTGTTGTAAAATTACCAAGAATTATTCATCACTTGGTAATTCACTTCACCTGGTGGTAGCCAATACATCACAACTCTACCAGCGATGGTCACAGTCATGGCAATCATACAGACAGACGAACCCTCGCCAACTTTGTTCCATCTTCTGGTCTGGTCCTGCCAAGCATTCACATCCTGAGATACACATTATTTTATTATAAATCATGTTCCTTTTTTCTTCTCTTTTCCATAACAATTAGGAAATTATGTAAAGTTTTTAAAATATTTATGTGTATAGTAAGTTATATTAAATATGAATTTCATCTCAGGGTAGTAAATGGAGTTACAAAATGTTTATAATAAGCAGAGATTATTGGCTCAGATAAGGTTCAGAAACATTCATGCAGAATACTTTGCCAGCTGTCAAAGGAGTCCATTTAGATCAAGCTTTTAGAGCAGAGAAAATATAAAGCTGCGATCACAAAATACTAACCCATAATCACTGTTTATATTTTAATGTATGTTCATTGAAATATGACAATAAACTGCTCAAGTGAAACAAAAATAAAAGCATCTAGAAAATCACAAAATATTCTTCTTTATCATATTCCCTTTTGTTGATATATTTTAAAGGGGGAAGCAAAGGTATTTCCCTACAGAATCAGTGCTTTATTTGAATATTATAAATCAGAAAATGATAATTTTTAAATGGCTTTTAAGAGACATTGGTAATATAAACTTTATTCTGTGCCACAACAGACTAACGACTATTGTCTCAAAAGTTTTCTGAAAAGACAAAATTCCAAAATAAACACCAACACTACTGTGGCTGCCAAACTACTGAGACTATAAAGAGCTGAGTCCCAAAGATTTTTCTGTCATTTTGCCATACTGATGCTACTACAAAAAATCACTAAGGATAATATCTAATTAAAAGTCACATGCTTGCACTTACTGCACCATACAAAGGCGTTTGTTGTAAAATATTTCTTTCTATGCTTTCAATTTCAGTTAATAAATGATTATTTAAATGTAACTTTAAACAATAGCTATACTATCTTTTATTTTAAATAATATTTCTGAAATTTTTGAGTATGTTTTAAACCCATCAGGGTAGAAGTATTTATTGCTATTTTATAAATGTGGTCAAGAAGGCTGCCCAGGTCATTCAAAAACAAAAGAGCAGAAGGCACAGCTAGAGACAATTCAGGATCAATCCTCAATTCAACTTGTTCTCATCTTAACTTGTTCTCATCACAGTTTCTGAAAGTTAAGAAACACTATGCTAGAAAAGCACTGTATTGGCATTTTGGTTTGAAATTCAAAAAGAAAGAAAAGTTAACAGGAGGTGAAAAACTATCAAAAAGAGATGATGCAAAGATTATAGAAAAAGAATGACTTCTCCTACCTAGAAAACTTCTAATATTCCTAACATACCATTTTAAACTTTAGAATAATCCATGGTTGCAGTACTGCCCACTAGTGCATGTTGTATCTGTTCATTTGACAAATTCCATTCTGTTCTTCCCTTTATGCTACAAGGGCACTCATAGGTATGAAGTAGAGACCAGTCTCTCTGAAACACCCTTTTTATTCTACATGGCCTATTATTCTCCCCCAAAACAGAATTATTTCTGATGCTGTATAGAAGTATTTTAATCTCACCTTGACATTGATCATAGACTTTTTCTTCAATAAAGCCACAGAGGAAAACACTGCATTTACTTTTAAAATATTACAATTTCCTTCTCCTGGTCCTCTAATGTGAGTATTCAAACACAACCATTTTTGTCAGCACCATCTCTACCCTCTTCCCAACCAGACCTCCCTACACACAAAAACCTTACCAATTTTCACTAAGAGAGAAGGGAACTTACATAGTAATCAGTCATCAATATTGGTCTTTATTAAATCACGTGATTCTTACTCCCTTTAAGGAAGAATAGATTCACTCAATTACTCAGCAATTAGAGGCAATGTTAGTTGGTGTTTACATTTTATTAAATGTTCTCCCTGCAGTCTGTAGTTCTTAATGTTCTTTAAAAGGGGGGAGAAGGGCTGATTAAAGCAAAAGGACAGTTCAAGGTGGTACAACAGTCAATACTCATGTATTATTAAATAAAGTCTTCTCCAGCATCTACCAGGTGCCAGGAATTCTATTTATTATTATTATACTTAGCACTGCATTACAGAGGTGAGCAAAGACAAACTTAGCCCCTGTCCTCACAGACAGTGATCAATTAATTAAACCAATAAGGGCTTTATACAAATTATGGTACAAGGTATTATGTGAGACCATAAAAGAGGAATCCAAGAAGGCTTTCCAGGGGACATGAAGAATGAACTTCTGGCTAAGGTGAAGTAAGAGATGTTTAGGTAAAAGGGGGAAAAATTGCATAAAGAATAAACAAAAACATCATTCAATGGCTACATAGTGGAAAAGAGAAAGGCAGTGAGTGGGAGTGGTATAACCAGAGGTTCAAGTAATAAGTTAAGAATCACATTACACAAAGTCCTATGGGGCTGGGAAAAGCATTTGGTCTTCAGTCTTTGAGCACCAGGATGTCATTAAAGAGTTTATTTACATGCAAATGGAAGAAAAGTGGCTTGAGAAATGAAAAAGGTCCACCCAGTTTATAAGAGCAATTAGAAATTGTGCATTCTTAAAATATGCTATAAATAAATACAAGTTAATCATTGTTAGAAAACTTTTAGCCGGGTTCGGTGGCTCAGCCTGTAATTCCACGCCTTTGGGAGGCTGAGGTGAGTGGATT
>NW_007246977.1:672632-704479 GCF_000164805.1 Carlito syrichta
CTCCCACTCAAATAAATAAATAAATAAATAAATCATCATCATCATCATCATCATCATCATCATCATCATCATCTAACTAATCATCATGTTTCACAGTTCATTGTCAATAGCCATGATTGATACCAGGCTAAAGAGAGAAAAAAGACAACCGAAAAAAATATACTGAATTTAAGTATGTACATAAGTATGAGTTGAGAAGTATATACACAATAAATCATACATATGGATTTTGTATTACTTATATAATAAAATAAATTAAATTAGTTTAACTAAATCTCGATTCCAAATTAAAAATATAAGAGAAACATATAAAACCTAAAACTTCATACATTCATAAAGTAATTCCTGCTACTCAGAAGAGAAAAAATAGCAGGTTTGGAATCTTAAGGTGTTTTGAATCCCTGAAGTTTCCCTAAGTTTTCGATGTCATCACTAAGAAATAGACTTACCGGTTAGATGAATTAATGAACTTTCTCAAATATTTAATATATAATAAAACAATCTAGGTAACCTTCAAGTATTGTGCCTATTTATAATAGCTGCCATTTGGAGGAGAAAAGCAAGACACAAATGTTTGCTTTTTCTGTGCCTCTAAGCATATAGGGAATCTGTCTTTAAGAAGGGAAGGAGGGAAGCTCAGTTTCATTCCACTATTGATCTATCAGACAAGAACTTAATCAATCTTCTTTATAAGCTATTAAAGCCGAGCTCGAGAAATGAACTCACCTGATGCATTCAACATTGATTGCCTCTTTCTAAGAACTGAATATGTCAGTCTTATCTACTACTACAGCTGTGATTCAATTTTTAAGGGACAAGATTTTTCCTTCATTCGTTTTCCCAAAATGCTCCAATTAAGAAAAAGCATTTTTGATAGTGGCCCATAGTAAATGACTAAAACAAAATGAAGACCATAACCCTCAATTTCAGCCACAGCCTCCAGAGAAAACGAGAGACTAAAAGCATATGTTCATCAAAGGAGATTCAGCACTAGTCCCAAGATCCCGCTCTAGCGTGAATGCTGAAAAATGCTCTGGCAGCATGAAACTAATGTTGAGACCTTAAGCTCAGATAAATCTTGGAAATTCAAAGGGAAACTCAAGGCAGCTGTAAATCTGTCTTTACTGCATATACATTTCAGCAGAAGCTTCTATATGTAGTATTAGGTTATATGACATCCCATTCAGCATCTAACTGCCTCATAAATATAGGCAGCAAGGTCACTTTATATTTACAGGGCAACCCTAAAAGTGCTAGATGCTATACACTGGGGGTTGGAGGAGGGTGAAGGCTTTATATTCTCCGTTTATTAGGAAAGGTTAATAGCACAAATCCTCAATGACCAATGAGAGTTCCTTTTGGCTCGACTTTTTGGTTTCTACTTCCTCTATGTCCCTTTACAGTCAAAAATTAAATACTGGGAGAAGCAGCAATAAAGAGTTATCTCTACAGTGTTCCAAGGCTCTTGAGGGTATTTGCTCACTTCAGTATGGAAATATGACCAAACCCCTTATATAACAGGAAGAACATTATCTCTGGATGTGTTGTTAGCCTGCTTTCCTATGGTAGATAAGAGGAGAGAAAATATCTGTCTCCCACCTCCACCCCTCCTAACTCAGCGTTCATCCCTCCAAGTTCTCTGCAAACATAACACCACTCTGTCATAGGCTGTTGGGTTTCTTCCATAAAGTGTGATCTTTTCACATCATACCTGATGAATTCACCCATAGGCAGGGATTGTAGCAAGGTACAAGAGAAGCATAGGGCCAAGGACCACATTCCATATCAGAACTGTCTCTACCCTCTTGCCCAACTCCTGCCTTCTGGAAGCTTCTCTAAAGTGGGTGAGGAAGCCACACTGAGGAGCCAAACAGGCACCCGTTAGTTGAACTCTTCCCTCAGTGTTCACCCACTCTCACTGCCCTTCAAATTCACGTCCCAACAAAAATATCAGCCTCTCTGCTACTATATGTGCTGGCGTATGTGTGGATTCCTACTTAGAAATCCAGAGAGTGGAAGACGTCAGTATTTTCAGAATGCCTATTACATTCAGGAAGATGAGATGCAGTATGGGGCCTAATGTTTATTTATTGCAAAAGTTAAGAATAGCTGGAAGTCCATTAAGAGGATGTTTCAGCAGATTATATTAATTTGTAATTAATTTTCAGTGGTATTTATGAGAGAGCCCTTTAATCGGCATAATTCAGACTTTGAAAATTATAATATTAACTAATATTAATTAAATAATAATTTATAAATTTCAATAGTTTTAATTATCTTTTGATTAAATTACCTGTTAGTCAATTCCACACTGCTTTTGATATTAATTAGCTAACTTAAACATGATCTACTGAAATGACTCCCCTGTGGTTTAAGGCATATTGTCTAAACAGGTCAACACCGAGATACTTAAGTGTGATAATTTAGATTGCATGATTAGCAAAATTAATTGTTTAAGGCACCGGCTTTTTCATTCTCAATTTGCCAGCGGGTGAGGTCTTTAAAATATGCCCTGGGTTTCCCTAAGCCCAAATTCCAAACATCCCACATTCTGTTATTCCCCCTCTTCTCCTCCCCGCTTTTCCTTCTCTATCCTGTTACAGAACATTCTAGTCTTCTGAGACCTAAATTAGTGTCAGCCTATTAATCAGCCAACAAAATATGTCAGAGGAAAATGAAGTTGCAACCCCACCCCCTGCACAGGCAAATCACTTTGCGCCCTCTCTCAGCTCAGTGTCCCCACCAGTGGAGCCTGGGACCTCGGTGCGACAGCCCAAATTAGGTCTCCTCTGTGCAGTGACAACCAGCCTAGACCTCATTTCTTAAAACGTTAATATTTAATTTAAAGCCACCTACCCTCAAGTTCTCAAAGATAAGTGTATCACTGAGGCCACACGTTGCTCCAGAGTCTTCGCGGGGGCGCGCTGCTCGCTGTCCCCACCTCACCCCCAACATCCCGCCTCAGAAATTAAGATCTTTTTAAACAGACTTTTTAAAATCAGTTATCAAAGTGGCAGTGTGTATTCATCATTAACATCCCAAGAAAAGCAAAGGGATATACAAGATGCAAATTAATTTATGTTTTGCCATGTAGAGCATTAAAAAAAAAAAAGCTGGTTTTCAGAAACTCCAAATTGACCCTCTTCTCTCAAAAAACACCACAGGATTATTGAAGCTGATATGACATAACTTCATTTAAAGATAATCCTTATGCGGGGGGCAAAACTTCACAAATAAGATGTCACAGTTTTTCGAACAGAAAGTACAAATGGTCATCTTACCTTATGCATATTACAACATATTATACTCCAAATGATTTCACCCCAGAATTCCCAATTTACAGATATTAAATAAGGATAAGTTATATCTCAGAGCCCTTGACCTTCTCCAGGATGGTATTTGATATGAGCGTCCTGTGCTAAAGCTGAGAATAGTGTAGTACTTGAACATGAAAAGCAACAACAGTATGTGAAATAAAAGAAACATTTATTATGTACAGCAATTTCACAAATAAACAGTAAAAAGAAAAGAATTTGTGACATTTAATTATTGGTTGTTATTTCTGACTTATGTTATATAGTTTTGCTATTTATACAATCCAAGACTATAAACATGCACATAAAGGAAGATATAGAAGATAAAGGAAGGTGTATATTACATAGTTCTGAATTATTTTTATAACTCTTATGCTTTTCTATAATTTACTGTCTGGTGATTTTCTCTTTTGTTTATACCTTTCACAGCTTATACTGCTCTTTTTATTTTTTATTTTTATTTTTTTGAGTTGGAGTTTCACTCTGTTGCCCAGGCTTGAGTGCAGTGGCATGTTCACCGCCATCCCCCAGCATTGACCCGCTGGGCTCCAGTGATCCTTCCACCTCAGCCTTCCAAGTAGCCTGAACTATAGGCGTGTGCTACCACGCCCAGCTCATTTTTGATTTATTGTAGAGATGAGGTCTTGCCAAGTTGCCCGGACTGGTCTCGAACCCATAGGCTCAGGCAATCCACTCGCCTCGGCCTCCCAAAGTGCTGGGGTTACAGGCTGAGCCCCAGAGCCCGGTCCCCATATACTGCTCTTTTTAAAAAATAATGAGTTTGGTTCCTTGCAAGGCACAGTATAGAAAACTCTACAAATTCCTGCATATTTAGAAAAGAAAAAAGTTCTCTTTTGTTTTGTCAAAATTGATTTCAAATAATTTGTAATCCTGTAATGATCCAAACAGTGTTAAACTTATTTTCATGGTATTTTTCTGGGTAAATTATTAGCACAATATTCAATTGACAAGCAATGTTTACATAAATACAAATGACAAATTTTCTGTTAGTTATTTTGAAAAAGAGGATAGGTTAACAAGGATAAGGACAAATGACCATGATATTAACATTTTAGAAATATACATTTTACATTTATTAAATCCATAAACAATCAAATATTGAGTTCTAAAAGTAGGAAATTGTTGTTTGAAACTAATTAATCTTACATGAATTCAAATCTTAAGTTGCACAGCACAAAGGAAAACTAGGTGGGACTCATTGAGAAAATATTACCTCAAATAAAGCTAAATCTCAATTAGTTATACCTATATATAACATGTAAAACATAAAATACCTGAATAGCTCTGATACAAAAATGAAGAAAACAACAGTTTTACTAAGTCACAAAAAGACCTAGGGAGATATATTTATCTTACTTGAAAGATTCATCATTATTTCAAAGAGACAAAATATTATCAAACTAATTTCTAGCTGTACACAATTCAAGTTAAAATACAACTTTTTTGAATTGGTCATTTTCCAAATCACCGTAAGAAGAATAGGCAAGAATGTTAAGAATTTAGAAAGAGTAGTTGGGAGGGAACTTACCTTGTCAGTTATCAAAAGCATCACACAACTATAATGGTTAAAGCAGTATGGTGCTGGTTCAGAAACACCAAGCAGATAAGGGATAGAACAGAAATTCCCCAAAACAACTGTAAATGTATATTAAATGTTATTTTTACAATGATGACATTTCTATCATTATAATAGAAAGAAGCAAGGTCCTGGAATCCCTGGAGAAAAAAATTATAGATACTTATATCAAATCATATTAAAAAGAAAATACATTCCTTAAATTATTCAACACACTTTTAAAATCAAGTGTCTTCATATTCTAGGTACTATTTTTTCCAGATACAGAAGAGAGAAGAGGAAGAAGGAGAAAGGAGAAAGGAGGAGAGGGGAGAGGAGGAGGAGGGGGAGGAGGGGGAGAAGGAGAAAAGAGGAAGAGGAAGAAAGAAAAGTCTTTAACTTCTATAAGTTCTCATTCTGGGTTAGTTAGTTAGCCCATCAATCAATTAACCAATAATATTTTAGATACTGTAAGTGCTGTGAAGAAAACAAACACAGAGTTAGTTCTTCTTAATAGGTTAGGGCTAGACCTATTTGAGAGAGAATGGTCAGAGAGGGCTTTTCTGAGGAGCTGATATTTGAGTGGAAGCCTAAAGAGAAGGTACAAACTATGTATATTGGGGACAGAGCCTTTCAGGTGGAGGTGAGCACAAGAGCAAAGACCCAGAAGAGAAGGCTTGTTGGTACACACAAGGGAGCCATCATGGATGAAACACGTAAGAGTGGTGGGAAATGAGGATGAGGACAAAGCCAGGAGTCAGATCATCCGGGGCCTCCTAGGCCTGGGTAAGAACTTGGCAATTTGTTCTAAGTGTGATAGGAAAGTCATTGGAGGGCTTTGAGCAGTGGAATGACAAACTTATTTAAATCTGGAAAGATTTACTGTTTTGTAAAAAGCATACTATCAGGAACTAGAGTGAAAGCAAGGAGACTTGTTAGGAACCCCGGCTGTGGTCTAGGTGGGAGGTGTGATGACATGAAACATGGTGGTAGAGATAGTGATAGTAAATGATTGAATCAGGACCTGCTTTGAAGGTAAAACCAGCAAGATTTGCTTATATATTAGATGTGGATGTAAAACAAATTATCTGAATGATAAAAAAAAAAAAATTAACTGAAACATTATCATTAATACTAATCATACATATTCAGTCAAAATTAAAACCTTAAGCCGGGCTCGGTGGCTCAGCCTGTAATCCCGCGCCTTTGGGAGGCTGAGGTGAGTGAATTGCCTGAGCCCGCGGGTTCGAGACCCGCCTGGGCAGTGAGACCTCATCTCTACAATAAATCAAAAAATCAGCTGGGTGTGGTGGCGCATGCCTGTAATTCCGGCTACTCGGAAGGCTGAGGCGGAAGGATCGCTGGAGCCCAGCAGGCCGAGGCTGCGGTGGCCGGGAGCGGCCACTGCACTCCAGTCTGGACGACAGAGTGAGACTCCAACTCAAAAAAAAAAAAAAAAAAAAAAAAAAATTAAAACCTTAGATTGAATATTAAAATAAAGGCTTTTTGATAATACAAGTAATTTTTGGTGAAAGAATGGTAGATGATTCTATAAATCATGTACTTAGAATTTGAGATGTAAGTAGACAATTACTTTAAGGTTCTCTGGGAGGCACCATTATCTATTTAACTTAGGTTGCTTCTCAGATCTCTGTTCCCAGTAGAAGATGCTACTTGATGCATTTGAATGAAGTTCATAGTAGAAAAATAATTAAATCCAAAATCTCCAAACTTCATTTCAATAATTCTTCTCGACATTAGCAACCATTAGCTGCTTTGCCATGGTTGTTGACTGGGTGGCACAACTGATCATTTGGACGTTCACTCCTTATTTTCTCTGCTCAGATTCCAAAGAAGGGGCTATATACTGTGAACTGGCCCCAAATTAAACTTCCAAATGAAAAATAAAGACCAGATGTTGGCACATATCCATGTCATAATTATAATGTTCTTAGTGCTATCTAAAATCAAACTTTCAACTACAGTGCTAAAAGTTCTGTCACACAATTCCTAGACATTTTTAAAGAAACAAATATATAACAAACAATAATAGTATAGAAATTTGGTCCACTAAATTTATTGACAATTATTTTATTTGATTGAATTAGAATGATGTGTAATGTTATTACACACATTCTTACTTACCATATGTTATTATAAAGATAAGAAATAAAAATTGATTTTGAAAACTGGGCTGAGAATATTGAATTTGAAATAGTGACCTTTATTTCCATACATATGCCTACATTCATATCCTTTCATTTTTCAAATTTTCCCACAATATCTAATTATCAGATGTGTGATATACAGATTTATCTCCTTATTTTAGCTTTTATCTAAGGTTTTACATATCCTGTAATAATATGTCAACAAAATTGGTGATTGTACCTTGACTTGTGAAGTAAAACTCATTTTAAGAGTATCATAAATCTAACAGAGCATGTCTTGTGATTGGTAGAAAATTGGATATTAAACCTAGGGACAAACCTATCTTTTAATACTAGTACTTGAGTAAGTACCAAAAGAAACAAGAAAAAGAGAGAAAAAAAATCATTATCTGGAGTTGATAGTTTAACTGATCATGATCAACTTGAAGTGCTTATTGCTTAAGTAAATGACCTTTGGGGTGATTTCATTAGCTCCACATACTGCAAAAGGTTATATCTGAATTCAATTTTATGATTGAGTCTAGGCATATAAAATCTCAAAATAGTTTGAGTGTAAAAGAAGAAGGCATAGATTCCTTCTGAGACAAAGACTGAACTGTGAAAATCCTGCTTGGCTTTGCTTCTGGAATTGTCAGCTTTATGGGTGAGTAAATATTCGAGAGAGGAATGGGGATGCACTGATATCATCATCACTTTAATGTTTGTGACTAGGAAATAACTTTAAAATTAGCTACCAGTTACAACTTTTTAGTATAATAAATTACTATAAATAAGACTTGGTTCCCCTGGATCCATTTCATTTCTGTGATGAAGTCTCCTTACCTTTATAGAGTTACAATACCCCAAAATGGTTTGGTTTGGGTTCTACTTTCTTTTCTTCCTTAAAAGTGTTATGAAGCATGTGCTTATTCTTTTATTAAGATATGTATTAAATATTTGTGAAAATAATTGCATATGCCTCCCTGAGACATACTAGGCAGGAGAACCAAGAGAGAGTATATGGAAACCAGATTAGGCATAGATATTTCTAGACTTCTCATGCTATTAGTAGATGAAATAGGGCTAAATGTCATCTCTAAATACCCCCAAAATTAGAAATTTCAAAGGAGTTAGAAAAAAAATTATTAAAAGAAATGAATACTTTTATCCAACTGACTTTGAAACAATGTAACAATTCATTTTCTTGATGTTTCCTTCTCTTCAGTTACCATTGCTTTTTAGGATATTAAAAAAAAACGCTAGGATAATCCCTTGTCCCTTAACATTAGTCTGCTTAATAAATAAGACTCTTCCTTAAAAATCCAAGATGGCTGGGCAGTGGCTCATGCCTGTAATCCCAGCACTCTGAGAGGCAGAGATGAGAGGATTGTCTGAGCCCAGGGATTCCAGACCAGCCTGAGCAACTTGGTGAGACCTCGTTGCTACAATAAATCAAAAAAATTAGCCAGGCATGGTGGCACCCGTCTGTGGTTCCAGTTACTTGGAAGGCTGAGGCTGAAGGATCACCTGAGCTCAGCAGGTCAAGGCTGCAGTGGCTGTGAGTGTGCCACTGCACTCCAACCTGGGCGACAGAGTGAGGGAAAAAAAATTGAAGATCACTTTTTCTGTTCCTTTCAAATTTTTTTTTTTTTTTTTGAGTTGGAGTCTCACTCTGTCACCCAGACTGGAGTGCAGTGGCCACTCCTGGCCACCGCAGTCTCGACCTGCTGGGCTCGGCGATCCTTCCACCTCAGTCTTCCAAGTAGTTGGAACTACAGACGTGTGCTACCATGCCCGACTGATTTTTTATTTTATTGTAGAGATGAGGTCTTGCCAAGTTGCCCAGGTGGGTCTCGAACCTGTGGGCTCCGGCAATCCACTCACCTCAGCCTCCCAAGGAGCGGGATTACAGGCTGAGCCACTGAGTCTGGCTTCCTTTCAATTTTTAAGTGTTTCTTTCATCTTCTTCCCTCTTCCTAATGTAAGTCTTTTCACAGTGGGGGAGCCACTTCCCCAAACCTCTCCTTCGGTGTTTTCTAGCATTCAAGGACAGTATATGTGGCAGTAGTGATCAAAGGGGAAGGGAGGAGGAAGTGATGTGCGAGGGGGTAAGTTCATTTTTCTAGAACACAGAATGAAAACTAAGTTTTAAAGAAAGTGTGCATGTTATTTAGATTACACAGTAAGGGAAAGCAGCTGAAGAACTAAAGGACAGGTAATAGCAATAATAGCTATGGTATCTGAATACTTGTTATTCTGCTGTTCTCTGTGCTTTACCCATTTCAATTATCCTATAAGGCAAACAGTATAATATTCTCCTTTTATAGTTGAGAAAAGCATGATCCAGAGAGGTATGGCAATTTGCCCAATGTCACATAGTACTTGGATTTCAACTTAGTTAGTTGGACTTCAGGAGTCCACATGCTTAATAAGTGGCCTGCATTCTAATGCTCATTCAAGGACAGGCCAGTTGTCTGAAATGCAGAAACATAATTTCTTGCGAAGAGCTGTAGTACATAAAGACTGCTGGAATAGGCAGGAACCAGGTCTTGAGCTTCATTCTCTGTCTATGCTTGATGCTTGGCTCTGTCCTGGCAGTAATGGGATGAATGTCACTAGAGAATATGTACTACAGGAGAGACATAATCAATCTACAATTAGAAAGGTCCTTCTGGGAAACACAAAGGGGATAAATTGGAGGGAATGAGAATGGAGACAAGGAGACCACTTAGGGGTATTATACTAACACAAGCAAGAAACAATAAGGAACAGAACTAAGATATCATTAGGCATGAAGAAGAGAAGATAGATTCAACAGATATTTTGAATGTAATATTTATAGGACATGGTGTTTGAGAGAAGAATCTTGAGCCATGCCCAAGTTTTTGTTTGTTTGTTTGTTTTGTCGTTGTCATTGCTGCTTTTTGTAGATGATGAGAATGGTGGTATCATCCACTTAACCATCTAATGCAGAAAGAAAAGTGAATTTGGGATATTGTGCGGAAGTTAAATCTGCTTTGAATATGATAATTTTGTGGTATGGTGAGAGAAACAGGAGAATTATCAGGCAATTAGTTGAGCACATAGGCTTGGTTTTTCAAAAAAAGATACAGGTTTGAAATTTGGGGAACAACATGCAGGGCCCGGTAGGGAGGAGGGTTATGGATATAAATGAGAGTAGTCAGGCAACCACTTTCAGGGAGAAGCAGACCAAAGAAGATGACAGACCAAAGAAACGGCAATTTAATAACAAGAAAGCTCAAGAAACTGCTTGACTGTGAGGAGAAAACCCAGGAAAAAGCAGGGTGACTCTGAAGACCCAGGGAGAAGGGCTTTGAGGAGAAAAATTGGTCAACAGTATCAATCACTAAAAGGACAAATAAGACAAAGGTGGCCACGCACAGTGGTACATGCCTGTAGTCCCAGATACTCAGGATGCAGACTGAGGCAGAGGTAGGGGAACAGTATCGCTTAAGTCCAGGAGTTTGAGTATAGCCTGGGAAGCAAAGAGAAATCCAGATTCTTAAAAAATAAAATAAAATAAAAGTCAAAGGAGGCGATTGAGGTAACTCGACTTCATACTCACCACCACATTTCTATAAACTGTTTGAAAGCAAGACACCATCCATGAAAATGCCAATGGCTTCTTTGAGTTTCTGATTTATTTATATGTGAAATCTCTGATGTGTACATACTTACTGCTCCTTTATATACAAAAGAAATTATGGAGGAATATGAAAAAAAGCACACCTTACAATTTATTTGGTCACACTCTATATAATTAGACAACAAATCTTAACAAACAAGTTGACTATAATAAGCAAAAATGTTCTAAGCAAAAATGTGCTAAGAAGAAAGGAAAAAAATATGAGTTTAGTAAGGACAACTTCTGAAGATATACATTTTATAACAAGTATTAAAGAAATATAATGTCATATAGAAGTTTAAAAACTGCAACCACACAGGCAAATGTGCACTAACAAATCAATCCATTAAGACATCTTTACTATACATCCTCTAGACTCACATTGCCCAAAGCACTTCAGATGGTGTCCCACAGTATAAGGTAGGGTATTGAATAAGAAGATAGGCAACACTATTATACAGACAAAGGCAGGGATCGGTAAACACTTGGATAAGAACAAGGACTTCTAAGTAACCCCCATTGGGTCCTCTCCCATCATGGGAGCTTTTCATTCTCTCAATAAATCCTACTTTCTTAAAAAAAAAAAAAAAAAAAGGCCAAGGACCTCTGATTCAGATAGACCAGGAATGGATTTCCCTGTAACACCTTTGCTAGGCTTTAGGCAAGTTGGGTAATACCCTAAGTTTCAGTTTTGCAATTAATTATATGATACAGTCTATTGTTTCCTGATATTGTCATAAGGAAATATTAACTGATGTTTATTGCGTATTTGTGTATATATTCAATATAACATACACTGTTCTAGCTCACTTAATCTTGACTTCTACTTTAATTGCTATGTTACTATCATTATCCTCCTTTAGAGTTGAAGAAACTGAGACACAGAAGAGTTCAGAAACTTGTTCAGAAACACAGACAGTAAGTGGCAGAGCTGGGATTTTATCCTTGGCAATCTTAGCCTGGAGGACAAGCTTCTATAGACCATACTCTCCTGCCTCTCAATAAACACCATGGTGGATCCAGTAGACATAGATATCTGTTTCATACAGGTAGAGGGATGGGACTGTGGGGAAATGGGATCTGAATAGACAGAGGGTGTTTATAACATGGTTGCTATCCACCAAGTCTTTCTCAAACCTGGACTCACTAAAATTCCTAAAGGTTCATATACACACATACACACACGCATGCAGACACACAAGTACGTTATATTTTTTATATGTGCACATGTACGTGGATGTGTGTGAGCATATGTTCCTAAATGACTATGATGATACTCTAACTTGCTGAAGTGAAAGTCATATCGGTAGGAGCAAAGTTTATCTTTTCCTTAGTCTGTTCCCCTGCTCAGGGGCGGACAACCTGTCAATCAGCAGGGAGGTACCTTACCCAGGAGTGGAAAGGCAGTCACCTAACTGCTCCCTACCAATTTAGTTAGGGATTCATTCTAACTATTATTTGAAGTGCCTAGAAATTAATGTAATATTTCCTGTACTCATTTGCATTGCCTGCGGGCTGGAAGCGCCCCCTGTGAGGGCCACAGAGTTAGGTAGGGAGCTGTATCCAGGGCAACTCAGAACCAAGTTAAAGCAGGAGCAGCCCTTGTAGAGTGGTGCTGACACTGGGATTAGGATCTGTTCTAAGAGACCGTGCCCAGCTGATAAATTGAAGTGGTAATTTGGGATTTAACCAAATAGAGCAGTAAATGTATTAGAATGAGGAAAATCCAAAGGGAGAAAAGACTGGAGGAGCTATACGAGTTGGTGAGTGGGGTTTTGTTTTGTTTTGATTTTTAAATTCAAGCCTCTCCTTTTGCCTTTGCATTTGAATTCTGAATTTGAGCATCTCTTCTGCTACTGCAAATACATTAGTAAAGTGGGTTGCCTTTGTTAGTTTAAATTGCTGTGTGTTTGCAAATACATTTCAAGAGAATGCCACTCAAGAGGAAGCTTCTCTTGTGCCCAAATCACAGTATCTATAAGTAACTCTTGACCTTGATGCATCTGTGCCCTGTGTGTAATGAAAATAGGTGCCGAAGCAGTTGAAATCTTCCCAAACTATTCATCTCTTATTGATTCACTTGTTCTATTGTGAACAGAAAGACACCTACACACTAGTTTAAAATTAGGAGCTCCCAAGACTGTGATGAATGAAAGAGACATGATTTGCCCTCTGAGATTTAAAAATACAGAATTTTCTCAGTCAGGAATTGTTGGGAATTTTATTGTCTTACCATATCCTAAACACACTCATTAATTTATTTCTTTAGTCTACAGATCCCCAAAACATTTCTAGAATTGCTATTTTTTTAAGGCCCAGTTGTTTGTCAATTTATTAAAGTGCTGCATAATTTTTAGATGAAGAAAAAATAATTTTTGAGCAATTAATTGTGGAATATTATAAAGTACTGAGGGGAGGACAAAATGTCTGTAATTCCTTTTACTAAATTAGAATCTAATAACTCAGAAATTATGTTGCTGAGACTACATATCAGGGGAAAACCAACCCATTCAAATTGACAGTTTACAAAAGAAGCATAGATCATTCTCTATTTCCACTGACAACATTTTTCTCATTTTTAACACTCATATTTTTAAATTTGGTAAAATAAACATGGTTACCACCATGCCCACAGGAAATCTGTCACCTCACTTTTGGAGCCATGGCTTGATTTTAAACTTTCCCTCACCTGAAAGTTGGTAACATTTAGAAAAAGCCAGTTTCTAAATCCTAAGAATGACCTGTTGGCAGGAGAAAATTTGCAAGGCTAAGATGAAGTATGTGACACTGATTTTCATTGTAGTGTTGGTGATAACACTGATTCTCCTTTTCATACCTTCTTTACCTCTAGGTAATTCCTCTGCCTAGAATATTGATAGTGGATTAAACAAAGTCTTTTTTTATTTTCCCTATGGATAACTCTTTATCCACCAGTTCATTTCGACCATTGTACTCCTGTGTATGCAGTTCCATCCACTCAGAACGCCTTCCTAGAGGCAGATATAACAGGAAGCATTTGCATGAGCCTCTTACAGAACTCTATCTAATTTTGTATGTATCATTTGCACTATTTATCTTAACAAGAAACCCAACAGTGTATATTCTTAAGGCCCCACAAAACCTGTGTCCTTTCTCTGCTTATCCAAATCATATTCATCCCCAAGACACTGGCCAATTTCTGCTCCCCTTACCTTGCTGACTTGTACCTGGAAAACCTTGCTATAAACCAGAAAAACAACAAAATCTGTACCACAGAAATATCAGAATGTCCTTCCATTAGCTTTGTTACCTCTGAATAATACAAGATATGCCTAAATGATATGAGAAGAGTGTTGTTAACATTTTGCGAAAATATTAAATAAATACTGGGTAAACATAATGTTTGCTTTAAAGTTCAATATCACTCATCTGCATTTCATTAAGTGTTTTGTCAATGGATATCCTTTGCTTATATGCAAAAACGTTATTGATTTCATGTTGTCTTCATTTGTCTCTAAAATTTCATATACAAAATTGATTCTCTTCTGAGTTTTTCATACAATCATCTCAAAAACTGAGATTGAACTTTAAAAAGAAAGCCTTTTACAAACATGAAGACAATGAAGAAAATGAAAGCCTCTGCATTCCAAAAAAGGAGGACCCTTATCTTTATGAATAATGCGTCTGTAATATATTAGTTCATTTTTTTTTTTCATAAAATGGAACTGCTATACACTCTTGATATGTGGCACATATAGAACAATTTTGAAAAATACTGCATTTTACGTTGGCCCTCACAAGGGGCACTTTCAGCCGACAGGCAATTCTCGGGGGGAGATTTCTTATAAAGGAAAGAGTTCTAATGTTTCAGAGAATAATTTGTAGAAGCTAAATATCCACTTCCACTTTCTCAGAAAGCCAAATCTTGACAACTTGTTACCTAAAGACATCTTTGCATTAGAAAAAAGAATTGATGGGTGAAGAGCAAATGAAAAAACCACTTTCCTTGCTCTGTTGATGTACAGCACTGCTTCTCAACTTTAATGTGCATACAAATCATATAGGGATCTTGCAGATTCTGACTGTTCTGGGCTAGAGTCAGAGATTCCACATTTCTCACAAGTTGTCTGGTAATGCTGGTTCCTGGACCGCACTTTGTGTAGCAAGAGCCTAGAATACATCTCTGTTTTCATTCTTCCATGCACTCCCTCCCATTTTGCCTGATCAGAATTCTTATGACATACCCATCTCATTAATGGCTTAGTAATGCTAGAAATTTATTTGTAAAGAGCTTCAGTTCTTCAATGGTAAGGGACATTCTTAGTGTATGAAAGTGAGAAGATACGGCTAAAGAGAAGATCTGACTCCTAGGCTGGGAGTAAGTAAGGAAACCTAAATTTTTATTAATGAATCTAAGTGTGATCCTGAACAATGGGCTTTTTCAAGCCTTGGTCTCTTTATGTTTAAAATCAGGATGCTGGACAAGGTCTCACTGAGGCCCCCTTTGGTTTCTAGAGTCTATAATGTTGGCCATGTGTTCCTGTGTGTCATGAAGGATACCACATAATTAATCTGTTTATTTTGGCTATAATAATCAGTGCAGACTGCCAATCAACATATCTGCACAAACAATCAATATAATGATACTGGGACTTGGTATCAATTAGGAAGATTGCAAAAAAGAATAAATACTTTGTTTATTTCTTTCTTTGTTCATTTATTACCAGTTATAGACTCTGCTTTTGTGTTTTTCTCACACTAGAGGGTAATTCCTAAAAAAAAGATTAGAAGGAGCGAATTGAGACTTTTATACCACAATCTGCTATGGAGCTTTGGATGAGTTATCTAAACTCTCTGCAAATGGACTTTCTAGTCCTCATCCTCAGAAAGCACTAACTCACAGGACCATTCAGAAGTCAGAATGGGACACTGTATAAGTGTGCTGCTTTAGAAAGTTTTTAAAAGTATCTTGCAAATGCAGGTTATATTTTATTGTTGCCCACACTTTTCCTAAATAATTTATCAACTAAAAAACAAAAATATACTTTGCATTTGGTTATGTAGGCATTTTCTTTTCATCTACTTATTGACTGAAAGAAACACACAGAGGCAGAAAGAACAGAAAGAGATGAGTAAATGAAAGAAAACATTCTCCAACAACACAGAGAAAGTTGTGGAAATAGATTTTCTCTGAAAAGAGTCTGTTAGAATATGCTTAATGATCTAATAAAAGAAAGGAAAAAGACTCAAATGTTTCATAAATCATCTTGTACTTTTTTTGTTATTAGGAGAAAAGGGAATTGTGTGGCAATATACAAATTATGAACAGAAAAAATTATAAAACACACATCTGCAAAGGAAATAAATGTATACTTCAGTGGGAATATAGTTAATAACTGTACCCACACCATTTTACATTGTGATGGAGTGACTAAAGAACTATTTCAGAAACAAAAAATTTCCCTGATAAAGTTGCACTTTTAATAGATCCATAATATGTAGGATTTTTTTCTCCGACTGGGTGAGTACAATGATAATCATATTAAATGTGATCTGGTTCCATTCCTTCTCGCTGCTCTTCTAATGCTCACAATTTATGTAATCCATTAAATGTGAAGCATCTGCTAACAAACACCATCAAAGAAACTGGAGACACTTTTTTAAGCATTTGTTTGGATTCTTTTTAATTCTAACACAAGCAGAAACAGACTACTACTGAAAAAAAGTCCTAAGTTCAGTTGTCTTGCAGTCTTGCTAATATAGCTTTTCTTGCCCTAAAAGCAAGATAATTCTTAATTCCCTCAAATGTAAGTTTTGGTCACATAACTGAATAAAGGTAGCATTTCATCAATATCTCTTTTTTGACTAGACACTTTTTTAAGCATTTGTTTGGATTCTTTTTAATTCTAACACAAGCAGAAACAGACTACTACTGAAAAAAAGTCCTAAGTTCAGTTGTCTTGCAGTCTTGCTAATATAGCTTTTCTTGCCCTAAAAGCAAGATAATTCTTAATTCCCTCAAATGTAAGTTTTGGTCACATAACTGAATAAAGGTAGCATTTCATCAATATCTCTTTTTTGACTTCTAAGAAACAAGTATGCAAACAAAAAACAGATGTGTGTGCCCTGAATTCTTGAAACCTGGTTCACTGAAGTTTCTGTACAACTAGAAAACAACATTATTTAAAAACCTCATTCTTTTAGCCCTGGTTGAAAATGTTTTTTATATCTGTCCTAGAAAATGCAGTCCTGATTAGCATAATGAATTCTTATTTTCATAATCAAGGATTTTGCACTTCCTCATGATCGTTACTTTAAGCTTCATCTCTCACTGTCCAGAATGGTGCACATAAAATTTTGAGATGTATATTGCCCACAGGGTATCCTGGAATTTTTGTCTTAGTACACAGAGTTACTTACTTATGAGTCTTAAAATTAAAGAATGTTTTTTTTAAAATATCCAAATGGTTTTATCTTTTTCAATTGCTGCAGCTGCCCTAGTTGTAACCTTCATACTCTTGCACCCAAACTAGTGTTGGACCCTCCTGACCAGTTTCCCAGCCTCAGTTTCTCCTCTTACTACCCTCCACCTGCTGGTAGTCATCGTTCTAAAACACATTTCTGTCAGGTTAGCCTTGATCCTGATTCCAGTTTGAGAAAGCAAAACAAGCACTCATGTCTACTTCTCCTTCCTTTCCAAGTCCTGCTGAAATGACACAATTTTTTTTTCCCAATAAATAAGTCCCTAAGAGTTTTGGCAAATAAGAAAGCAAACCAGAAGCAAACCATAAAGTCAGAGGAAATAGACTCAAAGAAAACGGAAGTAAATTAAAGGAGAAAAGACTAGAGGGAAGACTGTAGCCCAAAATATCAGAGGAAACATCCGCTCAAATTGAGAAAACAAGTTCAAAGAGTAGGCGTGGGCTGTGGGCTGTCAGCAGGGGAACAGTTGAACCACAGAGATCTTTCTTCTTATTCTCCCTCTCCACTGTGCACAATGAGCAATAATAAACTCAAGTTCTCCTCTCCACGCCCCAAAACACTGCAAAGTCTTGCTTTCTAGAGAAAGGATATGATATGGCTAGTAAGTAAGCCTTATGAAAGAGTTGGGCCTGAGAGAGAAACAGTAGAGCTTGATATAATATTAGGCCTTCACACTAGAAACTGAGGGGAACACAAAAAAGAACAGGCTGTTCACCAATAAGAGAGAGAGAAACACAGAGGGAGGGAGGGAGGGAGAGAAAGAGGTAGGGAAAGAGGGAGGGAGAAAAGGAGGGAGGGAAAGAGAGAATGAATTCCCAGAAATTAAGAAAGAAAGACTGTTGATATTTAAATATATGTGTATCATCGAACCTGGAAACTTGACATCTCTTTTCTCCAGAATGGAAGTTTAGTGAAATAGGACGACTGTTACTTTGCCAAAGTTCAACCAGAATATTTGGTTTTACATTACATAATGTTTACAAAATATAATACTGTTTTATTGGATTTAAATGTATAGAATCATTCCATAGCTTTAAAACAAAGAAGAAGGCAGCTTCATTTATGGCTACAGAATGTACATGTTATAAAACTGGATAAAAATCAGAACGTAGAGAAGTTGGAGGATGTGGAAAGCAGCAATGATGTGAAATGCATGTGCCTTCATACTAGGCCATCAACTGAGTAATCTAAAATTAGCAACTGAGGAAAAAAAGAATAATTTTAATTTTATCACCTGACAATGCAACTAAATAGAAGAACAAAAGGAGAGGGTGAGGGAAAAAGAGAGATTGAGGGAAGGCAGAAGGGAGGGAAAGAAGACTGGAAGAAGAAAAGAGCTAAAAGTGATTTCCAGTGGGAAGTGGAAAGAAATTTTCACTTTTCCTTTTGTCCTTTCTGTACAGTTTAAATTAAAAGATTAAGTATAGATATTTTTAGTGGCAATTTAATTAATCAAGAATGTCAATTAATTGAGTGCCAGTTCATTGAAATTTTAGTGTACACAAATTTCCCTGGCAAAATATCACAAACACATAAGATGTTTTCTTTCACTAGCGTTAAAAACCTTTTTCCCATGGAGTTTACTGCAAGACTGATGTCTCCAAAGAACTTAAAAAAATGATTTCCATAGTGATAGGTCAACTTTATTTTATTGTTAAATTTTTAAAAGCCAGGTTTTATGTACCTTCTTTTTAAAAATTTTTAAGTTATTTAGATATTAGAAAAGATTAAGGGAGCAGATATGACAAAAGTCATACAAACTCGGACAACCCCCTCGGGTCCCCACCCATTCCGGAACTTTTCTGTCCTCTCAATAAATCCTGCTTTCCCACACAAAAAAAATCATACATACTCAGTATTAACATTGTTTTTGGCCAGGCTCGGGCTCAGCCTGTAATCCCAGCACTTTGGGAGACCAAGACGAGTGAACTGACTGAGTCCGCGGATTGGAGACCCACTGGGGCAACTAACTTGGCAAGACCTCGTCTCTACAATAAATCAAAACTTAGTCGGATGTGGTAGCGTGCGCCTGTAGTTCCAGCTCCTTGGAAGGTTGAGGCGGAAGGATCGCAGGAGCCCAGCAGGTCAAGGCTGCGGTAGCCGTGAGCGTGCCACTGCACTCCAGCCTGGGCAATGGAATGAGATTACAACTCAAAAAAACCCCCACAAAAACAAAAAAACATTATTTTTTAAAGTTATGCACTATTCCATAAAGCATGCATTTTTTGTGTTTGTTTTTAATTCATGATATATACCCAACTTAGAACATTTTTAGGATTATACTGATCACCCAAAGACTTTGAATGAATCCTCTAACCAGTTATACAGTTTGATATTTTAAAGTTATTTAACTATTTTAAAAGATCAAGGGAACAGATATGACAAAAATCATGCACACTTGGGCAACCCCCTCGGGTTTCCTCCCACTCTGGGAGATTTACTGTCCTCTCAATAAATCCTGCTTTCCCACAAAAAACAAACAAACAACATACATACTCGATATTAACATTGTTCTTAAAGGTATGCCTTATTCCATAACCATGCCTTTTCTGTGTTTGTTTTTAATTCATGATATTTACCCAACTTAGAACATTTTTAGGATTATACTGATCAGCCAAAGACTTAGAATGGATCCTCTAACCAGTTATACAGTTTGATACTCACAGACATAGAGTTTCATGTTTTTTTTTGTTTTTGTTTTTGTTTTGTTCTGTTTTTTTGAGTTGGGGGTCTCACTCTGTCGCCCAGGCTGGAGGGCAGTGGCACACTCACCACCACCGCAGGCTCAACCTGCTGGGCTCAGGCGATCCTTGCGCCTCAGCCTTCCAAGTAGCCTGAACTACAGGTGTCATGTTTCATTTTTTAAGCTACTCTAGTGATATGCATGCATATATGTATGTGTGATATATGTTTCATTTTTTAAGCTACTCTAGTGATATGCATGCATAGATATATGTGTGATGAGTTTGCATTCATGTGTCTACAAAGAAAACATGGCTACCTTGGATGGAATTATGAATGGTTTACGTCTCTAGTATTTATATGAGTTATAACCACTAATAAGTTCAACTTTAAGGCGTATATTTCCCAAAACCATACTTATTAAGTGCTGTGATCCATGAAGCTGTTACAAATAATTGCTCATGATAATTTCCTATCACAGGATTCCCTAAGCTCCTGATAGGAAGCACTGTCATCACATTATGGGAAAGGCTACAAACCTCACATTTCCTAAGGTCCAGAATAAATAAGACAGCCTTCTAAGGATTATCATCTCCCACCCCCAGTCAGAGACACAACAGTGTACCTCACACTGCAACTATGTTCCAGGTAGTATGGTAGATATTCTACTTTGCAATACAAGATGTCTTTTTTTTTCTTTTCTTTTCTTTTTTTTTCTTTTTTTTGAGTTGGAGTCTCACTCTGTCGCCTAGACTGAAGTGCAGTGGCCGCTCCCGGCCATGCAGCCTCGACCTGCTGGGCTCCGGCAATCCTTCCACCTCAGCCTTCCAAGTAGCCGGAAATACAGGCATGTGCTACCACATGCGGCTAATTTTTGACTTATTGCAGAGATGAGGTCTCACCAAGTTGCCAGGGTGGGTCAACCCACTGGCTCAAGCAATCGACTCGCCTTGGCCGCGCTCGGTGGTTCAGCCTGTAATCTAAGATGTCTTTTCTACAACTTGAAATCAAAACACCGTTTCACTGCTGGTGAAACAGAGTAGAGGATACCACCTGGTTCAAACTGAAAGTCACTTGCTCATATCTCCTATTTGTGTCATGCTTCTGGGCCATTAGGAGCACTGGGCCTCCACCAAGCATCACTTCCTTAAAAAAGAAAGAAAGAAAGAAAGAGATCTAGCCAAGCACAGTGACTCACACCTGTAATTCCAGCACTTTGGGATGTCGAGGTGGGGGGATTGCTTGAGTCCAAGGTTCGAGACCAACCTGGGCGACTTGGTGAGACTGCATATTTACAATAAATGAAAAGTTAGCTGATCGTGGTTGCACATGCCTATAGTTTCAGTTGCTTGGAATACTGAGGTGGAAGGATTTGCCTGAGCCCACCTGATCAAGGCTGCGGTATCTGTGAGCGTGTCATTGTACTTCCGCATGGGCAACAGAGTGAGACTCCGCCTCAAATAAATAAATAAATAAGAACTCTAAACAAATTATAGGAATTCTAAGACTGGTTCCAGATGCTATTGAAGGACAGTGTGTGGAAAGACACTTTTTTGTTCAAGGTTGTGAAAAAAATATAAAAGTCAATCAAATCATGTCTACTATGTGTGAATTACTATGCTCTGTATTATGACAGATATACAGGAGTACATGGCACCATCAACATGGAAAGAGAACTTTAAAGTCAATTGATGAGATGATAAATAAAGATAGCAAAAAAAAAAATATTACAACACATGGAGAGTGTATGCCAAATAAATGGTCGAGACTACAGATCTTTAGGGGAGAAGACAGAACACTATTATTATTTATCAGATGCCAACCATATATCAAGCTTATTATTATATAAATGCATTTAATTCTCACAACAACCATACAGAATTCAAATTTAGATCTCCACTTTTAAAGTTGGAGTAAATGAGGTTACTAAATTGGAGTTAACCAAATTGTCCAAAGTCATGCACACACTAGTCTGTGGCATATTTTAACTAAATTTGCAAGACTCCTGTTTTTTCATTAAAAGCCCATTTTGTGCAAAATGAGCAGGTAACCTTTGGAAGTAATGATGACATATGAAATTGGAACTTGATGGGCGGAAATTGAACAGTAGGAAAAGAAGAAGGAAGAATGGAAGGGCATTTTAACCAGGGGAAGAATTTGAGCAAAGAAATGCATGAGGTATATTCGGAAATACATTAAATTGGAAGTTTGTGTGAAGGAAGTGAAAAACAAGGGCAAAAAGCCAGGCTGAAGTCTAATTCCCCACAGTTTTAAACGTCCAGGTGTGGTGTTTCAATGCTGGAAAGAGCCTATAAAAACTTAAGCAAAGTGGAAGTCGAAATTGAGGCAATGATAGAAGATTCTCCTAGAAATATGCAGAATGTATCAGGATGGAAAAAAGACGAGGGGGAGTGGTGTGAAGAGGTGTGGGAGCTACAGTTATGACTAGAGGTGCCTCAAAGACTAGGAACTTCAAGGAAGCACTGACAACACTTCAAATTTATCATGTGCACACTCTGTATCTATTAAAACCTGGTTCCATTTTCATTCATCTTTCTATTCTTACTGAAAGAAAAACATAACTTCAAAACTGAGCCCCAGTTCCCACCAGTGTACTTTAGATCCCTGGTGTTAATGGGTCAAGTCCCCGGAGGGCTCCACATTTAGAGCAGGCTGTTTGCACATGCGAACAGGGCTCATACATTTTGTCTGTGCCCCTGAAACAATTGATGTACTCCAGTATATGGTGTATGTTTTTTATAATTACACCAGAAGAAAGCATTCTTTATGGAAATAAATGTGCTTTTTAAAAACACATTTCTGAAAAGCAGCAGGCAAGGCATTAATAACAAAGTGAAATGATAAACCGAATGGAAGTCTGAGAAAAATTCTATATTTGTATTATACAGGCATTGTTTTCATTCCTGGCACCTTATTTTTCATGTACATAAAGAGAACGCAAGCTACAGCAGGGTGAGACAAAGATCAATGCTGAATGTATTACTTGGCACTGGTCAGACGCAGTTTAATAAGAAAAAAATTGATCCATTAAGCTAAACCTAATTTTTGGCCGAAAATGGTTGAAATCTCTTCTTTATATTGCTAGCTTCATAAAGACCTATAATATTTGGAAGAAACAACTCAAGGCTGAGTTTAATAAGATTAAATGTATTGCAAATATACTTAACAAGAATCTATCAAGTTGTTAATGATTGCTATTAATATCAAACAATTTTTGTATAGAATTTTTTATTAGAGCAATTGTAAAATACAGCCAGAAGAAATACAATATAAAAAGGTTTTCAGGTAATTTGTAACAGCTACAATTGCAGAACTAAAATCTTAACCTACAAGATATAGTAATTTATTTTATCAATCCAGTTTCTAACACAAGTGCAATTCAATTTATAAGTATTTAAGTACTGGTCTTAGGCCTGTGTAGCAAAGTTCAGAAGGACCACATTGCCACGTCTACAACAGGCAGTGGTGCTGGCAGATGTCAGGAAATTATCAAGTGGAGGATTTGGTATTACAATATTTAGAATTATTTCTGAAAAATGAAACCTTAATTTCAAGGAAATTATTTTATTTTATTTTTTATTTTTATTTTTTGAGTTGGAGTCTCACTCTGTCACCCAGATTGGAGTGCAGTGGCCGCTCCCGGCCACCGCAGCCTTGACCTGCTGGGCTCTGGCGATCCTTCCACCTCAGCCTTCCAAGTAGCTGGAACTACAGGCGCGCGCTACCACGCCCGGCTAATTTTTTGATTTATTGTAGAGATGAGGTCTTGCCAAGTTGCCCAGTCGGGTCTCGAACCCTCGGGCTCAGGCAATCCACTCACCTCAGCCTCCCAAAGCGTGGGATTACAGGCTGAGCCACCGAGCCCGACTAGGAAATTATTTTAATTTGCCTTCATTCTCAGATCATTAAGAAGGCAGAGAGACCTAGTCTCAAATTTCATAGAGTCACAGAACTTTAGAGATAAAGGGGAATTCAGTGACTGTCTGGTTCAATCTGTCCATCTACAGATACAGAAACTAAAGTTACAGGCTGATTCTGTAAAATAATCTTCCAAGTGTGCATACATTGTAGGAATACTGAATTTTTTTTATTCATGACATGAAAAAATGCAACTAAAGAAAACTGTGGCTACAGAAAAGAGAAATACAAACTTGTAGTCAAAAATCAATATTTAGCAAACCGAAAAACATACAGATAGTAAGTGCCTTTTTACCTAAATATAAAAATGTTAGTTTGAATGCTTTAATTCTTTACCTCACTCTATTTATATGGAAAGTCACAACAAATTACAACAAATTTAGAAATACACAACACACATACACTGACAAATTTTGCTCAGAAATTAAATAATATTTAAAATAGAGCCGGGCTCGGTGGCTCAGCCTGTAATCCCACACCTTTGGGAGACTGAGGTGAGTGGATTGCCTGAGCCCGTGGGTTCGAGACCCGCCTGGGCAGCAAGACCTCACTTCTACAATAAATCAAAAATTTAGCTGGGCGTGGTAGAGTATGCCTGTAATTCTGGCTACTTGGAAGGCTGAGGCAGAAGGATCGCCAGAGCCCAGCAGGTCAAGGCTGCGGTGGCCGGGAGTGGCCACTGCACTCCAGTCTGGGTAACAGAGTGATACTCCAACTCAAAAAAATATATAAAATAAAAGAGATCCATGAAAATCAGAATATTTCAAAAGCCATCATTTGTACAAGCAATTATACTAATAAAATATTTTAAATGACTGTATTCCCCATAATTGAGAAAGCGAAATCATGTTATTGAATCTATTAAAAAAAAAAAAAAAAAACCCTCCTACAGCCTGGGCACTGGGTGATGAGCTATGTGTGCCCTTTTTTCCTCCAGGGTACCAATTTAAATCTCCTCTGTATCAGGAAGGAAACAATATTGTTTCCATTTTAATGCCTGTCCAGTGTTCTATGCAAAATGGATAGGAGGTCTCAGTTCAGTTCTCAGTAGATAGATGCTTACATTATAGAATTGTCACCCAAGAGAAAGGACAAGAACTGAAAGATTATTGGGGAAAGGGGAACCCTCTCACCCTACATACAGTGACTCCCACGTATGGAAAGGATGTTTAGGGTATTTAACAATGCCTTTCAGTTCACAGGAGGTTAATTCCATATGCCTCATAATTACTGGATTTATTTCAATTTGTAAAATCTGAACATTTGTGTGTGCATATGTTTTTACATGCAGGACACCACCTTGCAGGAACAATGCTAAGTGGTTAAATATTGTGATCTTCAGGTCACAAGGAGCTTAAAAATACCTTTTCCTCTGAATTACAACTCCCGAATATTTTAACTGCAAAGAATGATATAAGAATGCTATTGGTGATTAATTTGTATTTAAAGCATATAAATCACTTCTTGGTGCCATGCTAATACTGATTTAGAAAAATACACACTTCAGCTTATATTGATCTGTTTTTCTAATTCTTCATCAGAAGGGTCTAATATGGTTGCTTTTGCAATTTACTTTCAAAGTTATCCTTTTAGGAGATGAAGTAACCAAAAGATATTGAAAATCCAAAGTAAATTACATAGTACCAGTTAGACTTCCCTGAAGGAATGGATACTCCCCTGTAATCCGCTCAGCTCACAACTAATAGGCAAGGGATTCAACTCTGTCTTAATCTTTGCTAAACTATGACTCTCTTTTAAGCACACAACATTTATCTTCCGGACAACTATCAAATATTTAGTATATCTTCTAACAAAATTAAATTTCCTATTAAATGACAATCTACATTATGAATCAGAGCCTTAAAATGTATATAAAATCCAATATTATATGACACTTACAAAAGTACACAAAAAGGGATGCTTTGGAAATGTTATGCCCCATTATTAAAGATCTAAACACATAATTTAATTTTTTTTAAATCCTCAGTTTCTTGAATCTGTTTTGTTTATAGAATTTGAGTTTGTATATAATTTGCCGGTGGAGAAATGGTCTAACCATTCACCAAAGAGAAAGAAAAAAAAAAAAAATACAGCCTAATCCTGTAAATCTGTAAATGAAACTAGAACTTGAATATTGCCACAGAACACACAACTGTGTCATCCAAAATCCAAAATCCAAACTATATATATATATTTGAAACTGAATCATACCTATCTATGCAGACAGAAAGTATATAATTATGTATATATAGGTACAGATATGTATAGTTTGTGTGTGTGTGTGTATGTATGTATGTGTGTGTGCATTCACAAATACATGTAACACTTCAGTGAAGACTGATAGATAAGACATACATATATTTAATGTCTTTAATTACTATATTTTAAAAAGCAAGAGAAAGAGACAGGTGATAAAAACTATTATAAATTATTAAATTAACTAGTAATTTCTAGCATGAAAATAACGCCAGAATATGAAAAGCTTACCATGCCACCTGTGTTACCCAGAAAGAAAACAATGACATGTAAAATTAAACAGAGGACAAAGTATCCAGAAACCATTAATGTTTCAGATTTCACTGAAATGTAAAAGGAAGTTAATATAAGAAAGCGCAACACTAACAAAAACACACCACAAGAAATCTAAAGAAACCAAGAGTGCTGGCGGAGCTTTAAAAAGGGAAGCAGGTCTTGGAAATTGCTGTATAGTTATAGGACATACCAGGACTGAATGACAGTTTAGTTTAGTGAATGGCCCAACATGAAAAAAATGTAAAAGAGGAAAACAAAAATGAAAATTATTAACCATCTAATAAGATAATTTTCTTGCATTAACATAAAGGTAATATAGTCATTAAAAATGGTTCTCTGTTTTGTGTGTGTGTGTGTTTTGTTTTTCTTTTTGAGTTGGAGTCTCACTCTGTCACCCAGACCACAGTGCAGTGGCCACTCCCAGCCACCGCAGCCTCGACCTGCTGGGCTCCAGCGATCCTTCCACCTCAGCTTTCCAAGTAACTGGAACTACAGGCGCGCGCTACCACGCCCAGCTAATTTTTTGATTTATTGTAGAGATGAGGTCTCGCCAAGTTCCCCAGGTGGGTCTCCAACCCGCGGGCTCAGACAATCCTCTCACCTCAGCCTCCCAAAGTGCTGGGATTACAGGCTGAGCCAGTGAGCCCGGCTGGTTCTCTATTTTAAACTGATGGTCACTCAGTTGGAATCTTGATTCTATTTTCTAGAAGCGTTTTGTGAGATTGCTGTCAATCAACATGTCTCTGAAGTTCCTTAAAAATTTAAAACACTAGGCGGGGTTCAGTGGCTCAGCCTGTAATCCCAGCACTTTGGGAGGCCGAGGCGAGTGAATAGTCTGAGCCTGAGGGTTTGAGACCAGCCTGAGCAACTTGGTGAGACCTCATCTCTACAACAAATCAAAAAATTAGAAGGGCATTGTAGCGCATGCCTGTAGTTCTGGCTGCTTGTAAGGCCGAGGCAGAAGAATCGCCGAAGCCCAGCAGCCCGAGGCTACGGTAGCCGTGAGTGTGCCACTGCTCTCCAGCCTGGGCGACAGAGTGAGACTCCAGTTCAAAAAAAAAAAAAAAAATTAAAACAACTCTGTAGAACAAATCTATAACCACATGTCATCTGCCACATGTTTACTAGTAGTAGTTTAAAATTGTCGTTATTAATTTACACATCTAAGGACTAAAGCTGGAAATCAAATTCAGGTTTTCTTATTTTTAGTTTACCTTGAAAGTTAATTTTAAGTGCTACTTTTTGTAAGTTTTCTAATAATATGCAGTAAGTATTCAGTTAATCAGAGTAATGGAGAGATGGATATTACAGATCACCAAAATCATAATTAAGACAAAGCTAATAAAAACACAATTTTAATAATGTCAATGTAAACTTAGTTAAAATTACATCCAGCTGGCTAATTTAATTGTGATGCATTTAGACAATGAAATACATGCAATTATTTTTAAAAATATAAAGTTGATTTATATATACTGTACATATATTTATATATGTATGCATTTGCTTATATATACATTCAGATTTTTCATATATACAAGCAGATTCATGTATATACATTCACATAAATTAATACATATGAATGTGTATATATAGATAAGTGTTCAAATATACATGCACTGAAATGTGGAAACATAGAAATAAATTGTAATTTATGTGAAAATTACATGTTTACAAGTATGTGGATAGATACAAAATTCTGACTTTGTAGATACCACATCTAAACTGATAGACATGAAAACAGAGTGATTGCCTCTGAGAGGGGGGTCATTCCTCCTGTATCATTAAAAAATTTATTCATGGAGTATTTGTTAGTTTTATAATAAAAAGATGCTTCCAATCTTGAGGGAAAAAATGTATCCAATATCAAGAAAGTCTATTTTGGTCTTGTTTTTGCTAGCTAGCACCTCCTGCTAATCATGGCTCTCATTTATTTCCTCCTCTTAAAACACTTTCATTTCAATGTCACAAAATGCTGGCTCCAACATCAACTTATTCTTACTTGCTTGTTAAATGTGAGTCCCATATTGTTGTTTGGATCAGGTTAACCAACCAGAATGTCATCAAAGTTATCTACCATTCTAAAACCATCAAGCAAACACTTTGCCTTGTCCACCCAGATTAACCCTGATGGAGGCTCTCCCTATGCCCTTTGTTGACTGTTGGGAGCCAACATTGCTTTGTCAAGGTCACCTGAGAGGAAGGTTTTTCATGGCTTTAGGTTTTGTCTCTTTGTTTTTCACTCTCCTTGAAGAACACAGCTATTTTCAAGAGAAAATAATTAATATTTTTATTCTTCTAATTTAAAAAGTCTTCCTCTATTTTAAATTATTATGTAAATTATTTAACACTTCCCCTTTTTCTAATTGACAATTCCAAGATTTTTTAAAATGTTAAGCACTATTCTTTTTATAGTAGGTCGACAGCATTTTCATTGTGCAATTATTTATCAGATGGGTAGGTGGTATAAACCTTGCATGAACCAGAAAGTGCTATATAGCATTATTTAGTTAATATGTATTTCTAAACAGTAGATGTCTTCTAATAACTAGGGCGTTCATTTTGAGTAGAATTATAGTGACTAAGTTTTCTTTTTAACCATAGAGAATTTGCAAATTGATTAACTTTCAATTAATTTTATTTATTTTTGGCCAGTGCCTCTCTTGCATCACTAACTAGCACAATGTCATGTAACTAAATTGAACTGAATAGATAGAACAGCTGCATAAGGGGAGGCATTCTGAGAATCTACTAGTTTGTGGAATCATCATCCCACCCCTTCAATCCTTTCTGCTTCTTCTCTACTGGAAAAATGAGGAAGAGAAGGAGAGAGATATGAGGCTTTTTTTTTATTCTTTGATTTGGGTGTATCTAGAACATTGTTAATTAAGTCGTTCAAAATATTTGCAAAAGATATATTATTTTGCTTAAAATTGTTCTTTTCCTCAATCGTCAAGAACAGATTTAAGGAATTTCAGAAATGGAAAATAGGATACTGAAATGCTAAGTGTAGACAAAGTCTTAGCACCAATTCCTTTGAGTCTATAAGTGTACAAAGGGTATTTTCAGGATTATTTATCCATGTTGACCCAGCGCTTTTGGATGAAGTCTTATTAAAGTTGCCAAATGTTATTGTAATAAGTCCCTAAAATTAACTATAATCAAAATGAATAAGAATAAATACATGTTAATAAATATGTATGTTTAATCAGTAATACTGCTGAATTTGATCATTTTAACATAGAGTGTATATAAATGTGCATTTCAATTACTGAAACACATAGGTATCCCTAAGCCAACAGGATTTTACACATATACATTTGTACATATTTTCATACACATGTGGTATATGAGCACCTATAAAATTGTCTCTAAAACATCTATGATCTTACTTTGCATTATCATATACCATTGGCCAATGTTAAAAAAAAAAGTGACAAATGAAAATTTCTTAACTGTATTCCTAAGTGAAATAAATAGCACATAAAGAAAAAAAAAGTTGAAGTCATACAAATGTTTGCAGACCTTAGAGAATAAAAAATTAAATGAAGCTGGGCTCGGTGGCTCAGCCTGTAATCCCGTGCCTTGGGGAGGCTGAGGTGAGTGGACTGCCTGAGCCTGTGGGTTCGAGACCCGCCTGGCAACTTGGCGAGACCTCATTTCCACAATAAACCAAAAATTAGCCAGGCGTGGTAGCACGCGCCTGTAGTTCCCTCTACTTGGAAGGCTGAGGTGGAAGGATCGCCGGAGCCCAGCAGGTCGAGGCTGCGGTGGCCGGGAGCGGCCACTGCACTCCAGTCTGGGTGACAGAGTGAGACTTCGACTCAAAAAAAAAAAATTAAATAAAATAAAACAAGAAACAGATGAGTGGGAAAAGCAAGGGAAAAAAAGAAACTAGATTATAAATTCCTCCATGTAATCATCCTTATTTTCTAGTTATTTTGTATCTACCCTCAGCACTTACATGGCTGTTTAAAATATGGTGGGCTCTTAGTAAATGTGGCTGACTCACTGGGATGATACAGCAGGGAGCATATCAGCTAAGAGAGGGAGGGGAAGTGAATGCAACAAGCAAAGTTGTTTTCCAAATTACCTAACAGATATTTTCACTTCTCACATCATTGATGAAATCTAACTGGTTTTTATTTTTTATGTGTCCAATTTAATATCTCAGTAATCATTAACTGATAAGACAGGTACATATACCTTACCACGCAAGTAGCTAAGTTTCCAAAAGAAAACTGTCTCAGCATCCTATCCAAAGACACACAAACAAACAAAAACAAAACTAAACTATAATAAAGACAGATAGTATAAAAATGCTATGCCTGGTGACACTGCTTATTTAAAAATAAATGCTCATTTACTGATAATGGGCTTTAGAGAGTTCCATAATCTACAGGCTACAAAAGAAAGTCAGATTCTCAAAATACCAAAAAGGTCTATACTCTCTTCCCCCTTTTCTCTACCCGCAATCAGAATTGCAGAATTGTCACTGAAGAAAATTAAAGTTGTATTTTCCAGCCTTGCAAATGGAAGATACTTCTTTGTTTTGTTTTGTTTTCTCTCCAAGAGAATAAGCATGTCATAGATGGAACTTGAGTATTGCCAACAGAGAAATTATTTGCCAGAATATTTGGCTTTAAAAATGATTAAAAATATGCATCCCCTCTTTCCAATACCATTACCTGCTGTTCTTATAAGAAGATATGACAGTGAATCTGTCAACCTAGTTTGGCAACCAAAGATCATAAAATAAAGTATCCTTCAGGAAAATAGCTCCAATACATTTTTTAAAAATAATCAAATCCGAGTCTGAATTGCAAGATGTACTGTTTATGGAAACATAAAAAATTTTAAATTAAAAAAGTAAGCTTGTAGTTATTTTCAGTAACATAAAGACTATAATATTTCAGAGGTGACACCTCTATTATCAACAGGCATCATAACGAGGTTTGTAAAAGCTTGGAAAAACAACATTTTAAAAAATTTGTTTTAAAAAAAAAAGAATACAGTTGTATATCATTAAAAGGCAATCTTATATTTGGGAGACAGCAGAGTCCAGTTTGGGAATCTTATGTTTGGGAGACAACAGAGTCCAGTACAACGTGAATGTGTGTTTAAATTTTACTTGTACCATTTGCTAATGATGTGATCATGGATAAGTCACATAACTTCTCTGAGTCACAATTCAGTAAAAGGAGATTATTATTACAAAACAAAACACAGTTACCTATAGTCTCTATCTCAGGGCTGCTTAGGGGAGAAAGTTCTTGGGATTCAAGTTATTTCTTATCCACATGCCACAAATATTTTTAAAATAGAAATTTATGCAGGAATTTCAAAGAACAAACATCAAGTGATTTTTCAAGCATAAGATGAGATCATGTCTCTGTGTATATAAATATGTTAAATATACATTTAAAATTTCCCAAAGTCTACATAAGAAATGGTTGGTAGCCGGGCTTGGTGGCTCAGCCTGTAATCCTGCACTTTGGGAGGCTGAAGTGAGTGGATTGCCTGAGCCCGCGGGTTCGAGACCCACCTGG
>NW_007246977.1:704985-735574 GCF_000164805.1 Carlito syrichta
TTTTTTTTTTTTTCTGAGTCATAGTCTCACTCTGTCACCCAGGCTAGAATGCAGTGGCATGTTCACAGCCACCACAGCCTCAACCTGCTGGGCTCAGACAATTCTTCCACCTCGGCCTCACAAGTAGCTGGAACTGCAGGTGCACGACCATGCCCAGCTTATTTTTTGGTTTATAGTAGAGATGAGGTCTCTTCAAGTTGCCCAGGCAATCCTCTCATCTCGGCCTCCCAAAGTGCTGGGATTATAGCCATGAGCCACTGTGCCTGGCCTAATATAACTATTTTAGTATATGAAAGTAACAAATCCATGCCCCTTTTCTCCTAGAAACTAAATAATCTATGAAACCAACATAAAAAAATTACCTCAAAAATTCATTTTTAAATAGGAGGTTAAAATTGCAATAAATGATTATTAACAAATGCCTTGCAGGTACATGATGCCTTTGGGTCAATGACTAACATTTGTATTAAAAATAGTACTAAATATTTTCGTATCTGATCCTTAAGACACAATCAACCAGTAGTGTCATCACTACCATCTTCATAATGATGAATACTGTAAACACCTTAGAAAAATAGAAACACATTTAGAAGAATCATTTTTATTCATCCTCACTTTAAAGTGTACTATAATTCTTGGCATATAGTAGCTCATTAGTAATTAGCTGTTGAATAAATGAATACATTTACAAATGAATTAATGACAGAAGATATCCATTCAATACCTTCAAACTGTTAGTGACCACATTGAAGATGCCTTTCTTTTTTGTCCTTAGCTCCATCCTGCTCAGAGAATCTATTTCCTTAGAGTAAATCTCTGCTAACTGCCAGTAACTCCTGCCCCCAATCTCAGCTGATTGGACCAGAGATGGTGACTGATACAAGCAAGGCTAACAGTTCTCTTATTTGCACTTTGTTTTTCTCCACTGGACACTTGAACAAAGAAGCCAAATTTAAGCCATGTAAAAACGGAGGAAAGAAAGTCTGCAGAGATAAAAGATACATCTAAAACTTATGAGCAGAAAATTGAGTCCCTCAAGAGGCTCAACTACAGTTAGTCTCACAAGGTTTTCTGAGCTATCACTATAGCCTTCCAAAATTTCACTATTTTATAAACTCTATTCATTTTAAGTGGGCTTCTCTTCCAAACACATTAAACATTGAGGCTCTTATCATCAAACAACCTAAAGAATCTTCACTATTTGCATTGGTTTCCCCCATTGTTAATGTAGATCAACTATGCATATTCACATTTAAAGCCAATCACTCCATTTGTGCACTGGATCACATTTCTGCTCACCTACTCTGAGAAACTTCATCCAGAAATTCTTTTTTTCTTAGCTACATCATCAATTTTTAGCTTTCTATGAATTAGTCCCTTCAAGAGAGAAAAACTAGCAGTCTTTTTTTTTTTTCATCTTTAAAAAAAAATAAAAACTTCTGCTACCCAGCGGTGTGCTGGAGCTGGCTCATGCCCGTTCTCAAGAGCCAGTTATACACATCTTTGCTCAACTCTGCTCAGTAAAATTAACCATGATAGGAGAATTTATGCTACTGAAATTGGCAAAAGCTACGAATCAGAATTGTTCTTTTTTTTCTTTTCCCAGAGAGCTGGATGATATATACCTTACCAGCATATAATTTTCTTGGCCCTTACTGCCTTTATCACGTATCAACCCATTTCTTTGCTCCTCTATTCAGAAAAACATATCAAGAGTTCTGCATAAACATTTCTCTATTTTTTTCACTTGAGCCATTACAAGCAAGTTTTTCTCTCTACCATTTTAATTAAACTGTTCTTATCAAGGTCTTCAATGACATCTACATTGCTGAATTCAGTGGTCAGTGCTCGGTTCTAATATTATTTCATCTGTCAGCAGCATTTGACACAGTGGATTGTTTCTCTTCCCCCTCACTGTTCATTTCTTCTCAGTCTCCTTTTCTGCTTTGTCCTTTCCTATGACCTCTTAATGGTGCAGTGCTCCAGCACCCAATTCTCTTCTCCATTTTACATCCACTCTCTTGATGATCACAGGTCAGACTCATGGCTTCAAATATCATCTAGAGGCAAATGGCTCCCCAGTCTACAGCTCCAGTACCGACCTTTCTCATGAATTCTACACTCTTACATCCATCTGACTCCACTTGAATATCTAAAAGATATCTCACATTCAACAAGTCCAAACCTGAACTCCTTCCCAAATCTGTTTCCCAACACTCATACACTAAGACGACAGCAACACCATCTTTCCAGTTGTTCCAGCCAAAAACTTTGTAGTCACCTTTGATTTCCTTTTTTACTCTCATACTCTATACCTAACCTATTAGGAAATCCTGTTGGTTCTACCTTCAAACTAGCTCCAAAACAAAACACTTCTCTCCCCACTCCACTGCAGCTAGACTGGTTCAAGCCTATAGCTTGGATTATGCTAAGAGTCTTAATAGGACATGTTCTATTCCTGTAGTCCCTGTAGTGTTTACCCTCAACACAAAAGCCAGAGTGATCCTTTTAAAAGTAAAGTCAGATCATGTCACTCCTCTGCTCACAGCCCTGGAATTGTATCTTTTGTTCAAATTACAGTCAAAATCCAGACAATGACCTACAGGCCTTTCATGATTCAGCCTTCTGTTACCTCTCCGATACCATTCCCTACTTACTTTTCCTCTCACTCATGCTTTCCAGCCACACTAAGGCTGCATCTCAAATATGCTAGCTATATTCTAGCCTTTGAACCTTTTTTCCAGCTGTTCAACTTGCTTGAAACCATGTCAATGAACTTGACTGACTCCCTTATGGTCTTCCAGCCTTTTCTCACCTCTTCCTCTATTTTAATATACCACAACATATCTACCAACCTCCTGCCCTTCTGGTGCCTCTTATCCTATTTTTTTTTTCTTTTTTTTCATTGTGCCTATTACCTGCTAATCTACTTTAAAATGTACTTATTTGTACATTTACTGTCTGCCATGCTCACGTGACTAGGGTAGTCTGGCACCTAGTAAATTCTCAATAAACATTTGCTGAAAACAGTTTAATAAATGACCAGCAAAGATCATACTGAATTTATTACATAGAAATAAATATGTGGTTGTAAAATTAGAAGTTTTAGCATTGTTTCCCTAATGAAATTTTAGCTTCAATAGCTTTCTGTTTGAAATTTAAAATTTACAGAAGAAATGCAGTAGTATTCCCACAACTGTACCTAAACCTCTCTCATATCTGGGATTCCAATCTTGGCCTCTTACAAGAACTCACAGCTCCTATAGGAGTTATGCATTTATCAGTAGTGACACAAATGGGCCCATGTAGTATTTTGTACATATGGTGTTAACTTTTATGCTTTAATATATATGTGCAATATGGCTGAATTATACTTGCTCTAGGAACCATCACTTTTATTTTACTGACTTTTGTGTATTTAAAACCTCAGGCATAATACAGTATTGAATTAACAAAGTTTTTCTCATTGTTTAATTTCCACAGAAGTAAGAAAAAGAAAAGAATAATTGTTTTAACATTCAAATTTCTTCATGGCTTATACAACGCAAAATTCTCCCAAGTTTAGGAAGTGCTTAAGAACTAGATATAAGAAAATGAATGTGAAGTCCCCAAACATCTCTGCATCAACTTTAAGTAGGTTTCTATTACACCTTTATTGTGCCTAATTTGTTTAAAATGTGTGACATAAAAGAACAATGTATGGAGTTTATAATGCTATTGATGAAATATACTCATTTGAACATGAAGTAAAAACATTGTAGCTAGAGAGTGCAGTCATATCAAACTGTCTTATTTTTGCTTTTAAATTTAATCTTATAGTTATTATAACATAAAAAAAACTTCTGAAAAAAGTGCTTAATTAATTTTAACTGCCATATATCCATCTTAAAAACAAGAAAGAATGAACACATACATAATGAAGTTAACAAACTGCATTTGAAAGGAAACATAAAAATACCCAACACAAAGTAATAAAAATCAAGGGCATTTTGAATGCATCATGATAGATTAGTAATAACTGAATTAATAACTGGATGGAATAACTTTAAAAATCTATAAAACCAGTGGTTATACAAATATTATATAAGCCCATAGATATATTTAAGCAAAACTTCGAACAAGTTCGTAAATATACCAAAATTCAAATTAGAAAGATCAGTTGAATAAAACATTTGCAAACGCTGTTTTGGACAGACTGTATTCAAATTTATTTTCACCTATATTCATCAGAAATTTTTCTATAATTGAACCATATTACATCCTTAGCCTCAGCTATTCCGTAGACCTGAAGGAGCTGGGCCAAGGCTATCACCAACTATGTGCTTTATAGTTTGGTGGCAGCATGGCTCAAATTTTCTAAAATACTTTCAATTTCAAATATCCTCTCCCTACTTTTCAGTGTGTGTGTCCCAATGTTTTGTTCAAACGTGTAGTTTAAAAATTCTATTTGTCTATTGTAATTCTAAATTTATTTTAAAAGTTAAAAAATAGTTGTAATCGATTACTGTCAATCCCCAAAATAAGATTTCAGAGGTATATGTATTAACTGCTTAAATGCAACATAACTTTTGTTTTTAGTCCTTTAACATCATCATTTGTATATAAACAATGTACTAGTAATAAACAATTCTTATCTTTTTGATCTGGCAGGATCTCTACTTGATAAAAGTTATTAGCGGTGAGTTTTTATCAGTTAAAATAAACTACATTTTTAAAAAATTCATAGTTCATTATTTTCACTAAGACTGGCCTACGAACCCTTCAGATTAGCTTGTATTAAATACATTATCATTTTAAAAACATTTAGAGTTATTTAATCAAATAAATGTGCATGAGTCGTGTGCATAAACACCTTTATATTTAGACCCTATGACCATAGAATCACCTGCCTTTGCTAAAGGCAAATGATTACTCCAGGGAGGAGCAGGTTTCTAAAAGAAATTTCAGCACAGATGCACTTTGATATTACCAAGAACACTCCTTTGAGAATTTCCTCATAGCAAATAAACACACAGAACAACCAAAACATCCAGGAAAGATGATTGAAAAGGTATGATTGTCCTCATTGTTCAGCTTGACTTGTACCCCAGTGGGAGAGAAAGAACTAAAGAGTGTGCTACAATTGTTTGTTCATCAGCGCAGAACCCTGCATGGGAAGAAGGTGAGCAGACCTTAAGGTGAACGGGATGATGGAGAAGACCAACTGGGAGCCCAGGAGTCTCTCTTCTTATGGTCATTGATGCACAGATGCTGGGGCAGCTCACTCCTGTATTGCCACTTGACTTTCATGTCTCACTTTATTTTTTAACTCCATGAATTTCTGTTAACCTCCTATTAACATCCATCAGAAAACCTAGTTTCAGTTCTGACCAGCCTAAGGGGTATAGGTTGAATTGGGTCAGGGCAAATAGGAAATTACTGATCTAGTTTCTAGAAGGTCTTCATGGACTGAATGGAAATTATGCAGAGAGCACTAAATATTCATGTTCTGTCTTTCTGTATCTTTCTCTGCTTCATGTTCTTTTTGTATTTGGTTTTGATGGGAATCTGTATCTCTAAGGAAAACGGTTTTTTTCAACTGCAGCCAGTATCTGAATGATCTTAAGCTAAGATAATACGCCAGACAAAGGGTATGAATGGGTCAAGATTTATAATTTCCAGCCAATATTTTCAAAGTTTTCCAGGATCTTCTATACTTATTTCTGGTTAATGTAATTTTTTTTAAGTCGCCCTTAATAGGACATGTAGAGTGGCTGAAATTTGACATGCTTTTGCTGATGAAAGCAGAGATAGGAAAAACAAAAGAGGTTCAAATAAATAAATAAAATCAGACTTAATTTATATTTATTCAGCAACTATTCATTTGCACAAAGAAATTACTGAGTGTCTATCATGTGCCAGGGCACAGAGAGAGGTACATTGTGCCTCTGCCTTCATATTATTGTGGTGAGACAGGCACTCCACCACAAACTCTCTTCATAGCAATAACTGCAAAGCTGGGAAAGAGTGAATGGGGTGCTGTTTTGGGTAGGGTAGGCAAGGATGCCCTATCTGACATGGTAATGTGAGGGAAGACAAGAAATGATGGCGGAAGCAAGTCCCATGCCTCCCTGAGATAAAGCCATTTCAGGAAGAAGTGCAAGGCTGTGAGGGGTTGAAGAGTTGCAAAGAAGTCAGTGAGATAAAGTCCTGAGAATGATGGGAAGAGGGATAAGTACTGAAGTTGGAGAAGGAATTAGGGGCCAAATCACAAGGGGCCATGAATTGGATTTTATTCTGTGTATAGAAACTCATTGGCAGATGTGTCGCTGTTTGATCTGCCCTTTCAAAACTTCACTGGCTTGCTGGGTTGAAGATGTGCTGCAAAAGGACAATAGTGGAAGTAGGAAAACCAATTAGGGGGCTAATGCAAGAGATCTAAAGATGATGGTGAGACGGTGGGACACAGAAACTGGGAAGGAGGGTCAAATTTACTATCTAGTTCCATAAGCACTAGACGTGCAGTTTAAGAGAAGAATCCAGGATGAGTCAAGGATTTGCATGAGTAATTGAATGAATGGTGATGGAAGCATTTACTGAAATACAGAACACTGGGGGGAAAGAGGTTTGCAGAGTGAGGCTAAGTGGAAACCAAGTGTTCAGTGTTAAACATATTAATTTTGAGATGCCTATTAGATGATGATAAGCAGTTGGAGCTTAGAAGACAGGCAGGTGCTGGAGAAAAAAACACTTGCGGTCATCAACAGGCAAATGGGATCTAAGCCATGGGAATAAGTGTAATTGCCTCAAGAGAGAGTGCAGATCCAGAGAACGAAACGTATAGAGACTGGGCCCCAGAACACACCGATATGTTGAGGTGGCGATGAGGAGGAAAAGGAAGATCCAGCCAAGAAAACTCAAGAAGGATCAGTGAGATAGCTGGGTAACTATAGGTGTGGTGTCCGGGAACACAAGCCAAGAAAGCATTTCAAGTGCCTCCGATTCTGTTGAGATGACAAAGATGAGTACAGGAAATTTCAGTAGAGTGACAAGTATAAAAGCCTGACTGGAGTGTGGTCAAGAAAGAATAAGAGGATAGCATGCAGAGAAAACCAGCACCTTAGCAACTGTATCTTGCCAAATTAGCAAAGCATTGCTTGGAATTGTATTTCATGTTGTTCCTTAGTTCTTTGCTGCTTAATTTTCAGCATGGCCTCCGGTCATTTCAGTACTGAACTTCTGAGTTCAGTGTTAGTGTTGCAGTAAAAGAATCATTTTCGGCAGTTTAAGTACAAAATAAAAGAAAGCAGAAATCAGGCAGGCACTTCAATTTAGGATTCTTCCATAAGCTAAACTATGTTGTTTTTAGCATTATACTAGTCAATTATCTGATGTTAATACTTATATAGTTATTTTTCTCAAAATATGTCAAAAAAAGGAGTTAAAGAGCTGCAAAACATCTAAATGACAGAATTTTTTAAAAGCATATGTTAGATTTAATGAGTGTTTTCAGTTAAATAGAAGTAGGCTTTGAGGACATCAGGTGAATGAGATCATTTTGAAAGGGTAGGAGCAAAGTGACTGACTTAATGAGATTGCTGCAGTAATTTTTCTTTCTTTCTTTTTTCCTTTTGGTCTGGAGAGATTAGACTACAAAACAAAATTAACCATTTTACAGACTTAAGTGAAAAGTATACTCTCTTACCAAAAAGGATTTTACAGCTGTTTTTCTATTTTGTTATGTTCTTAATCCTACCTTCAATGTGTTTTTTATTGACTTTAACAAAAGTATTATGAATAAGAATTTATAAGACAATATTAAAGGTAAAAAAAAAAAATTAAACTGTTGAGTTAAACAGTTTCACCAAAATGTATTTGCATGTGTCTAAACATTACTCATATATCAAGACACAACTAAGATAAACTTCCATTGAGACCTTCCTGGTCTCTTCCACTCAGAATCTCTTTCACCTGTAAATCTGAATATATTCTATTTGTAACTCTCATTCATCTTTTCATTTATTCAACCAATATCCATCAACCACTTATGGGCTGGCCCTCTTCTAGGTGCTTTAGATGTATCAGAAAACAGAAGAGAGACCCCTGCCTTGTGGAACTGAGATTCTAACAGGGATAACCAGACAACAAATGACAGGCAAAATATACAAAACATCACGTAGCATTTAAAAGGTGGTAGATTCAGGCCAGGCACAGTGGCTCAAGCCTGTAATCCCAGCACTTTGAGAGGCCGAGGGGAGAAGATTGACTGAGCTCAGGGGTTCGAGACCAGCCTGGGCAACTTGGCGAGACCTTGTCTCTACAATAAATCAAAAAATAAGCCAGCATGGTGGTGCGCTGGCAGTTCCAGCAACTTGTAAGGCTGAGGCGGAAGGATCGCCTGAGTCCAGAAGGTGAAGGCTGCTGTGGCCGTTGAGTTTACTACTGTACTCCACCTGGGAGACAGAATGAGGCTCCAACTCATAAAAAATAAAAAAAGGAGGTAGATTCTTTGAAACATGAAATGTAGAGCCGGCTAAGGTAGAGTTTACTAAGAAGGTGAGGTATGAGCAAAAACTTGAAGGAGGTGAGAGAGGGAGCAACATGGATCTACGGGAAGAGCATTCCAGGCAGCGAGAAGAGCTAGAAACATGCCTGTGTTTTCTTTTTACTTATTTATTTTTTTTGAGATGGAGTCTCACTCTGTCGCCCAGACTGGAGTGCAGTGGCTGCTCCTGGCCACCGCAGCCTCGACCTGCTGGACTCTGGCGATCCTTCCACCTCAGCCTTCCCAGTACCTGCGCGCTACCACGCCCGGCTAATTTTTTTTTATTTATTGTAGAGATGAGGTCTCACCAAGTTGCCCAGGTGGGTCTCGAACCCGCGGGCTCAGGCAATCCACTCACCTCAGCCTCCCAAGGCGTGGGATTACAGGTTGAGCCACTGAGCCCGGCTTGAGAGACCAGGCGGGCTGGAGGGAGTAGGGGAGGAGAAGAGTTGTAGAAAATGGGTTAGAGGGTCTCGGTTTGGCGGTGGGAGGGAGCAGATTATGGTAGTGAAATGAGGGCCATTACAGAATTTTGAACTGAGGAGTGACATCATCTGACTTTTGGCTCAAAAGGAGATTCTGGTTGCTATGTTGAGAATAGTTAGGTTATGTGAGAAATAGAAGTAGGGAGACCAATTATCAGGCACTGTAGTTATGTAAGCAAGAGATGATGTAACTCAGCTTGGTGAGCTGAGTAGAGCAGATAAGAAGTGGTGAGTCTTATACTACTTTTTTACTTTTGTCATATTATGTACACATCATATCACCATTTCTAGACTCTTTACTCCTCGAAGCCAAAATTTGTGCTTATTTTTACATTTTCAATGAGGGGGTTACTCAATATTTTTAATGAATATATGAATGAATGGTTACTAGACAAAGAATCTAGCCTATCAATATCTCTGGCACAAACCCTGTATTTCCAGGCATATTTATAAATGGACAATAGCACCACCAAGAGCATCAACTTTGAATAAGAAGGACAAAAAAAAAGAATAAGATCTACATACATAACCAATGGCAGAGTACTATAAAGGGAAAGATGTCCTTTATATGCCTGAGTTTTATTTAATTTCTGACAAGTTTTTAGAAGTAATCTACTATATATTTTCTCTGCTTTCTTCTTGAAGTAAAATAGAAGTCAAGGGGGAGAGAAATTTCTGGAGCATACAGACAGGTTCACAGTAGGTTTTGTCATGGAAATATTTATCATTATAAGAACCAGTCAAATGACATTCCATAATGCTAACCCTTACTGTAGTTAACACTGCAGGGAAGAAATCTATCTCTGTCTTCAAATTCCATTATAATAATAAAAAAGAAGACAACAAATGCATATAAAATAAATAACTTCTCCAACACATACATACTTGGCATTACAACAGGCAAGTAATGCAATCATCTACTATTAAATCACAAACTTCCAAAACTTCAAAACAGCAAGAGGAAAATTCCTTCAGGTAAAAAGTAACCACAAAGATGACCATTCATATTACAGAATATAGCTAAAAAACTGTATTTTTAGATAAATGGTCCAGTTTTTAAAACTGAAACACAATTTGGAGATAGAGTCTGAGGAAAAGCCACTATATGAAATATAGATATAATTTATAAGTACTTATAAAACAGTCAGGAAGGGAGATTTCAATATCTCTTTTTAAAAATATAACATCTTTGAAGAAATTATTACAGTAGCAATGAGTCTTTATGATGGAAGTGGTATATTTAGAGCCTGAATTCTAGACCCACACGATTCCTTATTGAGTCTTTAACTTGGAGGGAAATTTTAATCTCTTTCTAAGATATGCCTTCTATTTCTGTGTCCCTATTTCTACTTTCGTTAGTAACCAACGAGATCAAGTTCAACTTATGACAAATCTAATTGAACAATATCAGCATGAATTAAAGGTTAATGTTTTCAGACAGTAGTTCTGACATCTAATTATTTCACAAATATTTATTGAGTACTTAATACTTTCTGCCAAAAAGATAAGGTCATTACCTTTGAGAAGTTTAAATTTTATGAGGAAGATAGACAAACATACAGTAAAACAGTTTGACAGTGTTCTGATAGAGCTATGCTCAATGTGCTATGGCCACTCAGGATGCAATGGGGATTCATGGGAGCCAGGGAAACCCTACTAGAGGAGGTACTGACCTGCCCCAACAGCAGTGTCAAAGATGCAGTGATAGGGTTAGACTGGAGGCAACAGGATCACTCCAAAGGTTTAGAGGAACGCAGGCAGGAAATTCTGAGAATCTTAACATATAAAATGGCAGTGGGGGTGGAAAGAAGGGGCAAGTTTAAGATATATTTAGGAAATAGACCATAAAAGATGCAGTCTTAACTGATGACAGAGAATGAAGGAAAGGGAAGGTCTTAGGAGCTTGAGAGGCTGGGTATTGAGAGGTCTGTACTCTAAGGGAAGAAATACAGAAGTGGATAAAACAAGAGCAGAGAGGATGGTTTTTAAAAATCAAAATAAAAGACTTGGCAGACATGTATTTGAGATTATGACTGAATCGACAAATATAAACTGGCTGTGGTCTGTAGCTATTCTAACCAGTGAACTTATTCAGAATCATTGACTATTAAAGAAATCATTGGGGAATACTTACACAAATTCCTTTCATTCTCTCTGGTTGCCTAATGTAAAGTATTGACAAGATGGAGACTAGCAGCCAATATAGATTTTAGATATTTGTGTCTAGTGAATATTTACTAATTTTAGACCTTCCATTAAAAAATCAGAAGAATGGCCTCTTGAATACCTTTCTCTATATAGCACACACACACACAAATCTTAGCATACTATATTTTAATGAACATTAACATTATACATATAATGAAAAGGAGACTAAAATAACAATTTTCTAAATATTTGCTTTACTCACAAGTTAATAGTGACTTTTTCACTTGAGATCATAATATCAAATTAATTCACTAATTAAAGGACTTTCTTACCAAAAAAAGATGAAATGCTCTTTCAAATCAGTTACCATTTTTGGTTACTTTTTTTTTTTTTTTTTAATTCCAAATCTGAGCCGGGCTCGGTGGCTCAGCCTGTAATCCCGCGCCTTTGGGAGGCTGAGGTGAGTGGATTGCCTGAGTCCGTGGGTTCGAGACCTGCCTGGACAACTTGGCGAGACCTCATCTCTACAATAAATCAAAATGAGCCGGGTGTGGTAGCACGCGCCTGTAGTTACAGCTACTTGGAAGGCTGAAGCGGAAGGATCGCCGGAGCCCAGCAGGTCAAGGCTGTGGTGGCCGGGAGCGGCCACTGCACTCCAGTCTGGGCGACAGAGTGAGACTCCAACTCAAAAAAAAAAAAAATTCCAAATCTGCACTGGGAACTTCAATTATGCCTGTGAAATAAATCCCTTCTCAAGCAGAATATTCTGGGTATCTGATGTATCACTCTGAGCAGCTCCCACTAAATAATTTCTACAGTTTTAATAATAACCACAATTCTCAAATAATATACACTAGGATGTTCTATTTCAAGATCCCTAGCACTGGAGACATAGATGAGAAAACTTTGCATCTACTTTATGTACTTCTAGACTCATGAATAATGAGTCAATCTTTGTTAGACTACACAAATAGACCCATCAATAGAAGAATTCCTTTCCAAATTTAACATTTTATCTACCAGTTATAAGGTAAGGAAATACCCAAGCTAATAACAATAACAACAACAATAATAATAATAACTTGTCTAAATCAGTTTTTTGCAAATTGCAGATTGTGACCCATTTTGGGATCGTGAAATCGATTTGGTGAGTTACAAACACCATTTTTACAAAATGGAATAGAATACAATAGAACAGATATTACAGTACATTACATTTTATAAGGGTTTGTATAGTTTTGTGAACATTTTAAATATACATATATGCACACTAGATCCTAATGCAAAATATTTCTTCTCAAGAGTTGAATTTAAAGATTTGAAAGCCACTGGTTTAAAAAACTTGTCCATGATAATGTTGAGAAGTATCATGAGTTTGGAGCTCAAATATAAAGTGAAAGTAAATTTTATGAAATGTGAAGATTAACTTTTATACAACAGCGCCCTAAAAAGCAGGCACTCACTTATTCTAAGCTGTCAGATAGCTTACAAAATAATACCTAACAAATAGGACCAAAGGTTTCTCCTATACTAGGTTTCGTTACTAAGAATATATGACCCAATATCACTAAATGACAGATTCTCACTTGTTTGATTTAGCCTTGCTAGTTAGTAGTCATTATGGACAGAAGTTTCATTTAGTTGCATTGATCTTGTTTTTAACTTTAGAATAAATTCAGAAGCTGAGACATAAAATGTACCATATGAATCCTTAACCCATGAGTCTTTAAAAGGTCAAGAAAGCAACCATAATTCTCCTTTTAAAAAAACACGCAAATGCATATATTATCATTATATATCACCTATACACATATGTCCTAACATTTTATCATTACCTACAAACTACAGGATATTCTACTTTACTTAAAGAATACATAAAGGATACAAATACTGTTTTAGTTTTTGTGCTTCATTGTAATTTTATGAGAAGCCTAAGACATGAAAGTTATATAAATGCTTTATTTATGCCACCAAGAGTAAGTTTTCTTCATGGAAATGGTGAAAAACTTGATCGAATACATGACACCCAATTATTCTTCATCCTATGATTCCTTAACCTATATTTTTGCAATTAAATTTTACCAATAAAGCATTGGTAATTACCAATAAAGCATTAGTCATGAGTTTTACCTGAACTGTAAATACTCCTCTTTTGAGAAAGCTATAGTAAGGGGAAGTTTATATTTTATTTCATTTCTATCATTCCATTCCTTAGGTTCTTTATGGTGTTTTTAAAAATCCATAATATAATTCTATGAGAGTTAACATAATAGACTGTAACAGCTGTTATGGTCTATTGTGTAAATAAGTAATTACAGAATTTACAGACTATCATGTAAATATGTAATTATGGACTTTTTAAAATGTGCATTATTTACTCGATAGTCTATCGTTTACATATGTAATTATGGACTTTAAAACATGTATTATTTACTCAGTCTGTAACAGCTCCTTGGGACAGAGTCGTTCTGGCCTATCGGGTAAACATGTAATTACAGAAATTTTTTAAATATGTATTATTTATCTGATAGTGCTGCTACAGATTATCACATCCATATGTAATCACAGATTTTTAAAAAAACGGGTATCATTACTTTGTATAATGCTTCTGCAAGTCAACTCAGAGACTTTCAGTGCATGGATTTGTTATCCAAAACTATACAGTGATTCTATCATGTAGGATGTTTATAAAGAAGTGGTTTGCTACAAGTCACCTAAGTATATTGTCAAGTTTCCCAAAGAAGTTAAGGAAATGACCCCCAAAATAACTGGTCATTTTAAGAGAAAGAATGTTTTTATGATTGTCTTTAGCTTACGGTTCTATATTTCATTTTTCGGAGCTATCTACATTAACATAATATTTATTTTAAAAAGCCAGAACCTCTTAACACATTTGGTTTCTTTAAGGTACAGTATCTGGAATGAATTTCACCTGCATATTCAATTACACCCATCTCCTTTTGTAGTTGTGTGCTGGTAAATGTTTAACAATTGGCTAGAGTGAAAGGATTTAATTCACTTCCCAATTTCTGTGGTGTAAATGCTTTCATCATGGGTGATCTCAAGCTACCAAAGGTATGCCACTTAACTGATAAGCCATGGGAGTCTGTTTCAGCATACCACTGCCTCTTGCAGCATTTCAGATTTCAATTATTGACTTCTGGTAACTGAATGTCTTTTGACATAGACTCTGAGGAAGTCAGAAGCAAAACCCTAATTGCTAAAGGTACATCAGGTGTTGTAGAACTTAAAATTAAGTGTTAATAAGAATCAAAAGGAGACCTCTTCCTTGGTTCAGAAGATGCCTAAATTTCCTCATAATCAATTGTGCAAGCATTCACTCTGGGAGTAGGAGGGCACTGTTTGCCATATTGAATAGAAGACCAATCTTGGGATGACTCATTACAACTGAGGTTCATCTATGAATAATAGTTCGGCAAGAATATTTAGAGGTGATTTAAGAATCAGATGGGTGACTGAGCTGGAGAACTTTAAGATCTATTCTAATCCTATGATACTATGTTTTTGTGATTTAATAAATAAATGAGGCAAAGGGGTTAAATATATCACATTTCAAGAAGCCATTCATAATTCCACAATTGTGCATTAGCAGCTTTAATTGCCATTTTTAGCTGAGTAGTAAGTTGTAAGCTCAGCTAGACAATTCTAGAAGATGGATCTTCAAGAGAAACACCACAAAAAGGAACTTCAGGTAACACTATCAAAACTGAGGATGCTAAAGATGTGTTTTTATTTATTATTATTATTATTACTATTAGTTGAAGTCTCATTCCATTGCCCAGGCTGGGGTGCAGTGGCACACTCACGGCCACCACAGCATCGACCTGCTGGGCTCAGGTGATCCTTCCTCCTCAACCTTTCAAGTAGCTGGAACTGCAGGCACGTGCCATCACACCCGGCTAGGTTTTTAATTTATTGTAGAGATGAGGTCTTGCTAAGTTGCCTAGTCTGGGCGTTTTTATTTTTTTTATTTTTTATTTTTTTTTGAGTTGGAGTCTCACGCTGTCGCCCAAACTGGAGTGCAGTGGCTGCTCCCGGCCACCGCAGCCTCGACCTGCTGGGCTCTGGCGATCCTTCCGCTTCAGCCTTCCAAGTAGCTGGAATTACAGGCATGCGCTACCACGCCTGGTTGATTTTTTGATTTATTGTAGATATGAGGTCTCGCTGCCCAGGCGGGTCTTGAACCCGCAGGCTCAGACAATCCACTCACCTCAGCCTCCCAAAGGCACGGGATTACATGCTGAGCCACCGAGCCCGGCTCGTTTTTATTTTAATAACATACTTCATCATTGTTCTGAACTGAAATTATGAAAACAAAATTTAGCACTACTTGTTCATTCCAGTTTTTTGAACTCTATAATTGAATATTCATTGATAAATTATAAAGATGAACAGTATATCCAAAGACTTAATTACTTCAAATACTCTTAATTCAAATTTAGGAAAGAATATACTAATCCTCCTAAGAAGAACAGACAAAAATATCAGTGCATAAATATATGATTAATTCTCCATATGCCAGGTGGTGTTAAACACATCATAGTGTGTGGTCAATACAACAGACTGCCAGGGCAAAAGATCTATCAGGCAATTTCCATCCAAAGGCAACAAGATATTATACACATTTGTCTAAGATGTTCATAAAGTTTTATTTCATTCCACTAAAAACGCTGTGTGGAAGGCAGGATTTTCCATTCACACTGAATTTTAGTACTATAGTATGAAACCTTTATCAAGACCTGACACCAAAGGTTGCATACCTTCAGGGAGAGATTGTGTTCCCCAATGTTTAAATCCCCATGTAGAGCAGAACACAAAACATACATTACACTAGAGTATCACATGGCCAAAGACTGACTAGAGCATGCCAGGAAGAGGGCAGGTGCCTCCTGCCAGAGGCTGCAATTTAATATCCTGCTATAAAAGCAATAGGAGGCTCCTGTTCATCTGAAACCTAGAACCTATAATAAAAACAGTGAACAATTCAAAATTGGCACATTATTCCCGCTGCCTGTTTATGTGCCAGGATTTTTTTTTTTTTTTTTTTACCATGCCTGAGTTGCAAACTGTGTACAGTTCCCTGAAACATCTCAGCTCTTCTTATTGGTAAGGCAGAATTGTGAGTAGTGAGGGATTTACTATGTAGAAAATTCTGTTTTCTTTGTTTTAAGGAAATAACTGTAGAACACATCCCAATGGTTATTTGGGGAACTCATTTATTCAGAGTTTATTAAATGGCTGAAGTGCATGATTTTAGATAAAGTAGGACTTCAGCAGTTAACAGCCTGAGGCACAGAAGTGGGAAGGGGAAGCCAAAACTTATAAACATTCATTTCATCCAGGTGCACCTCACTTCAAACAATAAATGCATCCCAGGAGTGACGTGAAAATAAAATACTTATAAATGGAATCATATTTTAAATTAACTAGGGATATAGTTACTTAAAGAAAGCGTTAGCTAGTTCCTTGGTAATGTGGACAACCGATTTGCAATTTATCAGTTTATGAAATATGAATTTTCAGATGTTGAATTTTAAAGCAGAGTATATATACATATATTTATATATGTATATAACTTATATGTACTTAGAAACATTCTAAAAGTCATGCAGTTAAGATCAAAGTACAGTAAAGGCATTAATGTTTAGCTTGATCCACATGGATTTTCTGGGTTTAAAGGAAGATATGAAATATTTGCTTGAATAAGGATGTATTAGAAAATGAAAAACAAAGGTTTCCATGATTGCAGTTAGTTATCTGTGAAGTAGGAGCACCAAGCAGTAAAACTCCGTGTCCACTTGGCTGCAACAATTAATATGGAGCTATTTTCAAGGTGGGATTATGGTCACTGGAACCTCTAGGGATGGAATGTTTTACCCATGCGTTAAATCCTCATTTCGTGTGAACTTAATGAAAATATGTTCTGTCAATGGTTCCCAGAGCATGGAGATATCTCTTTCTTTTTCCCCTGAGTAAATGTAGTGAGATTTGTGCTGCATTTTATGGATGGAAATGTAAAGAAAGTATGTGCTTTTTACTTTGTTTAGAAGTCCTGAAGATAGAGAGACTTAAAATTATGTAGGGAAATGCAGTTACTCTAAGGCTTTCACATTGGCTGGGTACACAATCAGTGTATTTGTAAACTCTACTGTGTTTGGGGAAAACCTCTAACATTATAAAATATCAAGAAGAAAGAATCGAGTTTTTCCATAGAATTTTAAATTAGGCAGTAGCTATTTTCAACAGAAGATTGTTGGTCTGCTCCAAAAAAAAGTTTTTTATTTATTATTCTAATTCTAATTCATAAGTAAAGTGTGCTCCAGTCAGAAAAGGGACTTGCTTTGCACAGAAATGTTCAGGGACTGTAATACAGTTAAGTGTATCCTTATCTTTTTTTGAGAGAGAGAGAGAGGATAGCAAGTAAATGTGCAATAATGATAAGTAACCAAAAAAGTCCAGGATAGAGTGAGTAGGGACTCCAACAGGTTACTCACCCGTAGTAAGCATTCCAGTAATTGTCCCATTCAGCCTGCAGGCAGCCCTAGCCTGCTCCTATACCCCAGGTACATCAACAAGGAGGCTCTCCTTGAAGATAAACTGATGCTTGGACAACTGCTTGAAGCCAGCAGCCACCCACAGAGACCAACATAGTCAGCTTCTTCCCTTCCTCCACTCCTCCTCAATCTGTGGCTTCTATAAGACCAAACTTGATTTTCCTTAGGACTGTTGAAGAGCAAATCACCTTGGGATTCCTGGGATCAACAAATAGCCAGGGCTCAAGCAGACAACTCAGAAAGGTGTTCCATAATTAGCACCACTGACTGAGTTACCTTAATCCTGGACTGCTGTTCTTTTGTGAAACCCAGACCTCAGAAGCTTTGAAATCTAAGCAGGTCTTGATTCAACAGGTCAGAGTTTGGAGTGTTTGTTTAAGCATAATAGAATTCTTTGAGTGGGAGGAGATCTTGGAGACAATTTAGCCAGATCCCTTCACTTTTGAGTTAAAAGGCCCAGAAAATTGACATGGTTGGGCAGACAGCTGGTTAGTGGTCTGGCAGTGGGTAAAACCTCACTCCAAGGGAAAGGAAAAAATATTAAGCTATGAGAAAGGTATTGCACATAGGCTACCTTATTTAATTCTCACAAACTGACCATTTTACCACAACTCATACACTATTAGGTCAATTTGCTGAAAATTCAATCATCAAATGACCAACTTATCAAATATTGAATTTGAGGAATGGCCAATTTACTGAATTTATCAGGACTTTATTTCTTTAAACTATCTGTAACTTTTACAGCAATTAATAGTATGCATAGTAATTAAAGCTTCTGAAGATTATTTCTAGTTTCAGTTGACTGGTTTTCATTTTGTCTTCATGGCAACAATTTTTAGAAATTTAAATTCACTTCGTACTGTAATTAGTATATATCAATGTGAGGTCCCAATTACATGGTCCATTATAAATTCCTTCTGGCACTCCAACTTCTCATCTACCACTTACAATGGTATTCTTTCATCTCAAATCTTCCTGCAAACTAATACTAAGTTAGCATAACCAAAGAGATAGAGACCATAAACTTTAAGAATTTTATAAAATTTCTAGAAAATTGCAAGGAATGATTCAACACCCTTAATGATATTTTAAATATGGAGCTTTATTTTATTTAGTCCAGTTTTTTAGTTTAATTTTTTATTTTGCACATTCAGCACAATAATTCTATAGCATATATGTTGGTCCAAATCAGCTAAATGTCATTTTCCTATATTTTTCACATTTCAGGCACTTCCAAAAATGTTTAGAACATATTGCAAGTAATTCTATTGATTCATCCAGTTAGCAAACCTATGAATCAAAAATATACAAAAGGCAATGGGTTACATTAAAAATGAGTTGGATGACAGAAACTCACCTTATCCTTATAACTTAAGAAGTCCTTGATTTTAAGACAAACATGACACTATGATTTGAAATTTGTAACTTCCCATTCCCAAAAGTCAGAAATCTGAGAAAACCTGGAACACAGCAAATTTTAGCCAGGGCCTGTCAACTAGTTAAGCTAAAATGGTTGCAGCAAAAACAAAAACTAAGAAGAACTAAAGCAAAACAAAACAAAACTTTTTAACTCATCCCCCAAAACTGCTAGTCACCTTATGCAATAGGATTTACTACAAACTTTAGGCTATTTAATAGAAGGAAAGGTTTTTTTGTTTTGTTTTGTTTTGTTTTTTGAGTTGGAGTCTCACTCTGTCGCCCAGACTGGAGTGCAGTGGCCTCTCCAGGCCACCGCAGCCTCGACCTGCTGGGCTTTGGCGATCCTTCCGCCTCAGCCTTCCAAGTAGCCGGAATTACAGGCGCGCGCTACCACACCCGGCTCATTTTTGATTTATTGTAGAGATGAGGTCTTGCCAAGTTGCCAGGGCGGGTCTCGAACCCTCGGGCTCAGGCAATCCACTCACCTCAGCCTCCCAAAGGCGCGGGATTACAGGCTGAGCCACCAAGCCCGGCTGAAGGAAAGTTTTGATAAACCAGTGATTTGGCAAATTGGTTATTCCATGAATTGCTAAGTAGTGGACTTAGATTTTGGTGAATTGACTTTCAGAGAAGTAATTTTTGAAGAAATAGCAATTCAAGGAATTAGTCCTTCAGAATGTTGTTTTATGGTGAACTGACCTGCTTCTAATGACCAAATGGTGAAGCATGGAAACTTGTCTGTGGCTCAAACTCACATCCCAACCTCCATATTTTTGCAAATTAATCACATCACCATTGAACGTAAAGTAAAAGGGAAAGATTTATAGAGTGTCCCAAAAATGTGCATTGAAAATTTTAAACTTGTGACGTTTTCTTTAAATGTATTAAAATAAGTTATTGAATAAAATCACACAGTTGAGTTCAATGCAAATCATACACAGCCCAGCAGAAGAGTGAGATACAGTGATTTTGACTTGCCTAGTGAGAAAGCGCTTTTCTTGATACCAAGAACTTTAATTTGAGCAAGACTCAAACATTTATATTCATATCATGTGGATCTGTCTGGCCACAGTTAATTTGAGCATATCACTTTATTCCCTGTACAGAATATCTAAAGCTTTAAGGCAGATTCAGGGAGCCTTTTCTTCCTGAAACACAAACACTTACACTACGCTCTCATTAACTGGAACTTTCACATCTGCACTGAAGTGAAAACAGAACCTAAAGCTCTGTCCTACCTAGTGTATGTCAAATAACGCAGATTAGAGAGGGTGTATTTGACAATGGCATTTTATTCAGGCTTTAGAGGAAAAAGTTGGACAAGTCATAAACCTGCAAAACCATGAAATAAAAATAACTGCGGGGATGTTTAAGAGATATCCTAAAATTTTTTTTAAATGTAAGTGCATGATAAAGGCAAAATGATGTGTTATTCATTTGACTTTACCCTAATTTGACACAACCATTAAAAAATTGTCCTCCTACAACTTAAAAGCTTAAAACCACTTCCAAATCATCTGGAGTCACAGATGGAACCGGGCGTGTGTTTACAGAGTAGAAGAGAAAGGTAATTATTTGGTGGCTTCTTCAGGCTTAAATAATATTGGTTGGATCGTCCCATAGAAATACAATGTGAGCCAGATATATAATTTTACATTTTCTAGTAGCTCCATTAAAAAATGAAAATAAATGGGTAAAGCTGATTTTAATATATTTATTATATAAAGTGAGCTCCTATAAATATTTCATTTACCTTTCTAGTTATAGTGCCTAGTACAAATAAATACTCAATAAAGTCTCATAAAGTTGAAAAGTTAAAAAGTACACAGAAGATATAATGAAGTTTATTATAATATATCTAACATATTTTATAACAAAATCAATTTAAAATGCAACAGTTAGCTAACACATCCCAGGCACTGTGCTAAATGTTGAGGACACAGAGATAAGTGAGATTCTAGCGTCTCAGAGTCAGCAATTAAACAATGATAAAAACAAACACATCTCAAAAGAATTAGAATTTGAGTCACATGGGGAAGTTGTTAACAACAGATTCTGATTCAGGAGGTCAGAGGAAGGCCTGAGAGTCTGTAATTCTAATAAGCTCCCAAACAGGGCTGGTCCAAGGATCATACTTTTTTTTTTTTTTTTTTTTTTAAGTTGGAGTCTCACTCTGTCGCCCAGACTAGAGTGCAGTGGCCGCTCCCAGCCACTGCAGCCTCGACCTGCTGGGCTCCGGTGATCCTTTCACCTCAGCCTTCGGAGTAGCCGGAACTACAGGCGCGCGCTACCACGCCCGGCTGGATCATACTTTAAATAGGAAAGAACTGTGGCCTAGAAGTCAGGACACCTGAAATTTAGATCTGACTCCACTATATGGATGAGTCATTTCTCTTAGATCTGCTTGCTCAGATCTCAAACTGCCTGAGAAAGGAGAGTAGATGATTTCTACCTTATCTATAAGCTCTACAATCTATGGTATCTATATTCTATCAGCCTTCAAAGGACAGTAGGGACCAGACCTGTGGTTTTTAGTTTTGGCTACTCGTTAGAATCACTAGGGGCTAATTTAAAAATTCTGATGCCGAGAATGCAGCCAAGACCTATTACCTTGAAATCCCTGCAGGTGAGGTTCAGGCATCAGTATTTTGAAACTTTTAAAATTAAGCACTACAAGATACTGTTACTAGCAGTATGTGCTGATTATTAACTAAGTTGATTGGTGTTAATGAGATCAGAAATAAACAAAGGATCATCCCTTTGTCAGATAACTTTGTTCTATTCTTTTGGAAATACTGCAATACCTGCTAGTCCAAGCAGTCTGACCAAAGGCATTGTGAAGTACTATTTTCAACCCTAAAAAAATTACCCCGAAGCACAGGCCCTGATGTGTGTAACTGTGCACAGAAGAAAAGCTATGCTGATACCATAACAGATCATGAGCCATTGCCTCCTAGCCTTTTGCAGTTCTTCCCCTTGACTCCTGAGATCAAGATGAAAATGGATTTGTTTTCTAATGCAGAACAGAAAAACCAGCATTCTAGAAGCCATTGGATATTTTTCACATAAAGTCATATCCTAGATACGTTCTTTTTATTTTTATTATTTTTATTTTAAAGATGAGGGGTACAATTCAGGGTTAGGTACCCAAGTGGTCCTTGTGCAGGTAAAGTTTGGGTACCCTTATTTATGTTATGTGCACCCCCCCCCGGTTGTGTCCTACTATTGCCAATCCCTTTCTTATACTATTATTATAAATGTTCAGGGTCAGTTTATGAGTGAGTATATCTGGTCCTCAGATCTTTGTTTCTGTGATAAATCAATGAGTATTGTAGACTCTAAATCCATCCAAGTTGCTGCAAAGTTCATAATTTTGCTTTTCTTCATGGCTGCATAATATTCCATCATGTATATGTACAACATTTTCTTTATCCAGTCCACTTAGATTTGAAAATGCAAAATTTTTAAGTGAAAGACCAAACACCTTTTTAAGGTACTTTACCAGTTTTCAAGATGGAAAAGTTCTTTGTAATCTTCACTACATCTCTTTGGGCAAGGTTAAAAATAGTGGAAAGAATCTAAACTTCTAGTCTATACTTTAAAGACATCTGAGTTTTAAACATGTTGGTTTCTTTAACTTTTTTTTTTAATTGGTTTGGTTGAAGTAAGAAAAAAAATGTGATTCTTTCATCATTCAACTCAAGTAATGAATTGCTTTGTAGCACAGCGGGAGTACATGCCACTGAAATACTAATTTTTTTCTCCTTTGTTAGTTTTCACTTTAGTCAAAATATACTGTGCACACTTTTCCAAAACAGAGTATTTGTGTCTTACAGATAAATCAACAGATAGCTAAAAAAAATAAGTACATACTATATCAAAACAGTCTAGGATTTGAGAGGGGAAAAGCATACGATATTCTGTCATCTTCAAAGAACGCAGAACCTGTCTGTGGTTATTAAACTTACATTCTATGAAGAGATAGCTAAAATTATGACCAAACAATAATAAGAGCTAAAAGAGTAGTTTTCAAGGGTTCTGAGAAAAGAGATACTTCACTTCTAGCCAGGATGGGCTAATGGAAGGCTAAATAAAGGGAGAGGTTTCACCTGAAACTTCAAGGATGGCAGATATTAGATCATTAGCCCAGAAAAGTTAACTCTATGATCAAGAGAAGAAGAAAATAAATCATAAGATGGGCTCAAAAATAGTGTTAAGACAAGTAATGAGTCTTAACACTAGTGAAACAAAAGTGTTTCACCTGGGTCTGGTGAAAAGTTCCGTATAAGCCAGGCTTAGATCTGAAAAGTTAAGGTCTATGAACAAAACAAAAGCATAGTTAGGCAAATCAGGTTAGTGCTTCTGCTCTCCAGGGGCAGGGTAAAGTTGATACACATGAGGCTACATAAGCATAAGAGTTGACAAAGACAAGGTATTATGGGGCTAGACTAGAAGTACCTGAGGTCTAGCTAGACAGAAGAATTCTTTTTAAATATTCCAACAGCTAATGGGAAACTGATGGAGACTTTTGTTTGGTTACTTGTCTGCCTGCTTAAAGTAATACAAAAAAAGCCATGATTTTTCAGGAAGACAAATATTGAAGTCATTTATAGCACAAATTAGGGTGGAATAGAACAGATGATTGGTGCAGAGAAGATTATCTCTATTGTAGTACTAGAAAGGCAGAAGTACTGAGCATTTATGGAGCAATAATAAAAAATGGGACTTGGTGAAGAATGTAATCTGGGAAGTGGGGTAGCAGACCCATTGGTGCTCCATGCACGAACTCCTGGCACTCACCTCTTCATATGAACACCTAGGAACTTTGCTTGAAGCCTTCATCCTGACTGGGGGAGCATGATTGGCTCAGGTGTAGGACAAACCAGCAGTGCCAGAGAGATAACACCCTTGGAAGCAGCCTGAACCAATAAGAATAGGGATTTAGAGGATAAGTGCTACAGATTCCTCACTCCTCCATTAGAGTAACTCTTAGTCCTGTGTTAATGCTCTGAATGCTTCAGTGACAAGCTGTTTGCTAATACACCTTTTCTTGTCTTTCTTTTATTCTCTGTCTCCTTCCTCCACCCCCTTATCAACATTCTGTGGTGTCACTTCCAAATAAACTTGTGGCAGTAGAATCTTTGCCTTGGCATCTTCTTCTAGAGCTACTACTCAAAATAGGAAGAAAGCAAAACTACAGACAAAGCAGAACACTGGTGACACTGGATTTCGCAAGAGGGTTGGATCCGCTGCCCTTATACAGAGGGTTCTGGCATAAGAGCAAGGCCCATATAATCACACCATCCTAATCCTTGGAACCTGTGAACATGAAAACATATACGACAAAAGAGGTTTTGCATATGTAACTAAGGTTAAAAATTATGAGAGGGAGAGACTATCCTGGTATGCCCAATCAAATCACATGGATCTTTAAACGTAGAGCACCTTTTCCAACTGTGGTTAGAAGACATCACTATGGAAGAATGGTCAAAAAGATGCAATATTACTGGCATTGAAGATGGAGGATGCAGCTGTGAGCCAAGGAATTAGGGTGACCTATAAACGCTGGAAAAGATAAGAAGATGGACTATCCCCAGGAACCCCCAGAAAGGAATACAGACCTGCTGACACCTTAATTTTAGCCAAGTGAGATGTTTATCAGAATTCTGACCTTGATTTTAGCCAAGTGAGATGTATATCAGAGTTCTGACCTTCAGAATTGTAAGAAAATAAATTTGGGGCAACCCCCTCAGGTCCCCCCTGCTGTGGGAGCTTTTCTGTCCTCTCAATAAATGATGATTTCCAAAAAAAGGAAAGAAATTTGTATTGTCCAAAGCCACCAAGTTTATAGTAATTTTGTATAACAGCAATAGAAAACTAGTATATTACTCTTAATTTGTAGACTACTGAAAATTTTTGGTAGTCATAAAAAAGTGAAATAAAACAGAAGATATTGATTTTTCAGGTTTTGGTCTGAAACATTAATATGTTGAGTCATGTGTGTTCTTGATTGTGTGATATTCTAAGAAATTCACAGAGCCTCCTGTATACATATAGTATAATTCTTCAACTAATTATAAAAGTATGAAATGGTACAGATGTTTGATATTTACTGTTTTAACCAGAAGGCTATTGTCATTTCATCAATTTCAGTTAAATCTTACATGATGCCCTCAAGAAGATATAACTAAAGAAATGTGTTGATATAGTGGAAATTGAAAACACAATGCCACTGTCAAACTCACTGTCTTTCCCCAGTGCTCAATTTCACCTGGGTTATATTTAGAAGCTTTTATTTGAAAAAGGTTGTTCTATGTCAAATGTGTTATATATTATTGAATTTTAAAATTTCATGGAGTTTTTTGTGACAACACATACCAGGGCTTGATATAGAAATTTTGACATAATTCAGAGTAAGTTAAAGTTAACTTTCAGTGCATTGTTGAAAATATATAATGTTGGACTCCTGATTTTATTTAAGCATGTGGTTGTTTTCTGATGCTGTACTTTTAGAATATTATACTATAAATGTTTTATTGTAGTTAATTCTCATTGTTACTCCATATTAGTCAGTTCCTGCCTTTTCTTACCCTATCCATCCAATTTTTGCAGTCACAGTCTTCTTCTCGCCACAAAACATGCAAAACAGAGATATAATAAAATATTAAAAACTCTAACCCACTGGTGGAGCTGGATTTGGCAAGAGGGTTGGATATACTGCCCTTACACAGAGGTTTCTGAAGTAAGAGCAAAGCCTGTATACCCACACCTCCATCTAACCTCCTTCACATGAAGTCCACCTAACTTTCTGTTGTATCTTCTGCCTGGTTCCTACTCTATATTCTGACAGTAATGGAGCTTAGCTGAGACCAAGACTGGGGGCTTGGCCTCTCAGTGAAGTTCTGCCAGGTTCCTACTCTCACAAGATTCTGCTTCCACTAGTTCTGGCACTAACCAGCACAGAGCTCTCTGATATATGCATCCACAAATCCAGTGATGATGAGAGCTGCTGCTCCTTTGAATCCCTGTCTACCCTGTCTTCCCTTGGTGCAGATTCCACTGATTTGGGTTAGCCTTGTTCTTCAGCAGTGGCTGTTGATATTACTACTTCCCCTGCGGTGAGCAAGAGTGAGGATAGGGGTGGACTGGGTATCCTTTTGCTGTCTCACTTTGTTTTTCACACCCTGTGACTCATAGCAGACCTTGCTGATCTCCCACTCTTGCACTGAGCACACAGCATACCACAAAGCCACCTTACTTAAGTCAAATTCTTAATTTTTTTTAAAACTATCTATCTACAGATTGTATCTAATAAGGCCAAGCACTTTACTTTTACTCCTCCCTCTCTCACAATATACCTATACATAAGAAAACAAGCTCTTGTCAGACAAATTTTAAATGTCAGATTATATTCACACATCACAAGTTTAAAACCTACAATCTTTTTATGTATTATAGCTTCAGTTCAATCCCTGAAGGGGCAGGACAGAACAATAAGTATTGCTGCTCTCTCTGGCGGGCTGTAGAGTCAGGTGTTTCCGAGAGCACAGCCTCTTAACTCTGTAGATATGACACCAGATGTACCGCCACCTCCAAAAAGAAGAAAACTTCCCCTAAATACCAACATAATTTGTAGAAAGGCTATATGGTTACAAAAGCATTTCGGTGAGGCTTAAGAAAATGAAATAAGGGCAAGTGCAAAAGACATTGAATTTCAAGTAAGAATGGGCTCAAACACTTTAAAACCAGAATTAATCTGTGTACCTTAGAGCTTGGAGACTTCTACTCGGCAGATCACAGTTTTGTAACCATGTGTCCCTGAACAACTAACGAAGATGATTCAAGAGGATTACCTGTTGCTATAGGCTTTTAATGCCAATAAATGTGGCTAGTTCCGAAGGCAGGTGCCTTCTACAGTTTTTATTTGCTATAAAGTTTTTAATGTACTTAATGCAATTTTAATTCTGTTTCTACTAAAATACTATTTTCTCTGAGACTGGTCTTGTGAATGGAGGATTTGCAAACCATAGTGCCTTTCAAGAGTGTCATCCTGAGAGATTCTTATTTAATATTACTTATTACAGTTTTCTCACCATCTTCGTTCTCTTTTTATCCTCCCACCATCCTGCCCCTCCATCTTACTCCTTCAGTCAATGCTACCTGCCCTAAGGTTACCAATGATCTCCTCCTTCACAAATTCAGTGGCTGCTCATGATTCAGAGAATGATTTCTTTGTTTTTTAGAATATCAGGCTTCCTCAATATTTTTCTTTGTCCTAATTTTAGAGACAAAAAAATATCCTAATTTTTCTTATATTTTTCGGTAGAATAAATCTCGTGTTTCATTATATTTTTGTTTTTGCTTTTGTTTTAATAAATGCATACTGCTGCCAGGAGCAATGGCTCATGCCTATAATCCAAGCACTTTGAGAGGCCGAGGTGAGAGGATTGGCTAAGCTCACAGGTCTGAGACCAACCTGAGCAACTTGGTGAGACCTCATCTCTACAATAAATCAAAAAATTAGCTGAGCATGGTGGCGCAAGCCTGTAGTTCCAGCTACTTGGAAGGCTGAGGCGAAAGGATTGCCTGAGTCCAGCAGGTCGACGCTGGGGTGGCCGTGAGCATGCCACTGCACTCCAGCCTAGGCAACTCTGACTCAAAAGAAAAAAAAATGTTTACTATTTAGTCAGTTCAAATCCTCTACCAGAAAGTACTGCTCCCAGCTGACCCAAGAACGAATCAAGTTTAGTATTAAGTTCCATTTGAAGCAGTCTATACAATTCTTAATCACATGATTAGGAATATAAATTTTGTAAGCTTCTTAATAGTTTTGCCAGCATTACTGACATGTTGATTATCAAATGGTGCAACTAAAGAGTAATCACTGATGACACCCAAACCACCAGGATTGCAACTACCTTAGAATGTTCTAGACACTTGAGGAAAGCCAGAAAAGACAAAATACTCCATGAATTTAGTAAGGCAGTCTAGAGACTGATGTGTAACATATGTTGATCACAAATGTGTGCCTCACTGGGGCCTACAATTCTCACTTTCTAGTCAGCAAATAAAGGCTTCGGCATTGACTAGTCCTACCTGGCAAGTTACAAAAATGATCAATGGAGATCTAAATATTATACATTAAATTTGACTGTCATTCAAATGCACATATAAGAGTAAGGGGACCAAGATGATGCCTACCAATGAGCAGGACGTTGATTTTAAATTTTTAATATGTGTATGTATATTTTTCCATTTGGAGATGATGTCTGTAATTGAATATTTCTGCATATGTTGCAAAATTCCTCAACCTGATAGTCTTCATCCCAAATTCATATATAGTTATAGTATTGAATTTCCTTTTCACTATAGAAGGGCTTATTTAATCAACATCTTCAGTTAAAAAAAAGATTAAGGCAACAATGAAATATTGATTAACCTCAGGAGCCAAAAAGTAAACATAAAAACAATTTCTTACTCTAAGATCAGGCCTAACAATGTGCTAATAGTCCATAATGAAGATAGTAGCCATGAGTTAATCAACCCATTAAGATGGGATCAGCAGTGTCAACTCAAGTGCAGTCCACTAATTTATTGACCCTTAATGGGTCAGCAAGATCTATAACCCATAGGCTGATCTTTCTGCTTCTGTTAAAGTCACTGTGGAAGCCAATTCACTTTCTTCTATGATTATGATCTCTGAACTGATATGGGCAGAGAGTCAACATAAAATCCATTTATGAGAATGTGCTTGGGGTTACTGAGTAATGGAATCTCAAGCTAACTGGTGAGTTAAGTGTCTGGATAGAAGCTCTTTATGAAAGCACCAGCTTTGTGTTACTCATGTTCACACAATTCTGAAAATAAACATGTACAATCTTCACTGAAAGCTTCTGACCCTATAATAAGTCCTGGATTTTGAGCTAGACTTTAAAATCTTAGTCAAAAAGGACTAAATGGTGGGTCAAAAAGGACTAAATGGTGAGGTGGGAAGTTGAAGGGCTATACTTGCTAAATAATAATTGTGAAACAAGTTCTGCTTTGTTGGAAATATATGAGTTGGATAGAAAGTTGCTTTAGTGACTAACAAGCAAAAACTAGATATATTTTTATGTAATCTAATAAATGAGAGCCAATGACCTAGTGTTAACCACCTTCAAGGGGAAGGAGACAAAAAGGAGGAGGATATTTTATTCCAGATAGGCCTTCCAGAGGATATAACAAAAATTATGAATCAAGAATTCATTCACTTGAATCCTGTATGTATAGCAAAGATATGATTGCTATGATAAGGCAAGAGATTGTTTTTAATATCAGCATTTTCTTTCTCAAGTGATAAAGTAATTCACTGTACTATGACTTACAATGTCCATTAGCAACCTATCAGCAATGTGATGTCAGAGACTCAGAAGAATGTACTCAAGAGATACAACCAGGCCTGGTTCTGCTGCTGTACTCTCCAGCTAAGGCTGCCTAAATGCCACCAACTCCAGTCCTGCTGTGTCAAATAGCCAACCCTTGGCTGGTATTTTCCCCCAAACGGGACACAGATATTAACTAAGTTTCTGGAAAGAGGAAGCAAAACCAAAAAAGAAAGAAAAAGAAAAGAGAGAGAGAGAGAGAGAGAGCAAAGTACTCAGTGCTCGAAACACTAAAAAAAAAGTTTTATTGGAAAGAAAATTGAGGTTAACTTGAAGGACCTAAGGATTTGTTTTTCTCTCTACAAAAGAAATATGTCAGTTGCATTGCATGCCGATGATGCTTGAAGAATTCCGCAAAGGAAACCATCTTTTCTGGGAACACAGAGAGCCCCCCCTGTTGTTGGTGACATTGCCCTCTCTTTTCCCCCCTATTTGTTGCCTTTGTTTTCCTCCCCTGTCATTAGCTCACCTCCTAGCACTGCTGTGTCAACCTTAGCACAAAGACACTTGTCTAAGAAGCCTCCGTAGGCAATAAGAGTTCCACCCTATGCGGAAAAAAAAGTGAACCCCGGGGCCACAAAAATGAGAGTCAGTGTTTGGAAAAAGCTCTCACAGACGTGGGTGGCTCTGGCAAGGTCAGCCTTTGGAAGGTGACCTCTTGCGCAGGTTCTCAATCTTAAGGCTGGTCTAGAGAAGCAATGAGAGAGGAGGAGAAAAGGAGAGGGTTAGAAAGGGAGAAGAGGGTCGTGGGGATGGAGGGTAGGAGACAGCGAGAGTACAGGTTGCGGACGCAGAAAGAGTCTGCCTGACCCGGAGGAAGAAAGACGGCGGTCGCTCCCGGGGCTACATCTTTCTATCGCCAACCCCCGCCCTCCACACGGGCACTTCCCGCGGGGTCACAGCAGGGTCCCACCTCCTGGGCTGCGGCGCGCTCAGCCTGGGTCCAGGCGGCGGTGGCGCAAGGCGAGCGCGCACCGGGGCGGGCAGCTGGGCTGGCCCAGCGGGTGAAGGCCT
>NW_007246977.1:735806-760886 GCF_000164805.1 Carlito syrichta
CGGCGGTCGGCGCAGCCCGGGCGCTGCCAAATGTAAACAATCCGCCATGATTTCTTTGTTTAGCTAATTGAACCTGCCGCCGTCTCGAGTCCCAGGCGCTCCCTCTCTCCCTGCTCTCCTCTTCCCCCCTCGCGCTCTCTTTTATTTATTTATTTGTACCCCCCCCCGACACACCACCCCTTAGTCTTTTCCTCTTTCTTTAGTCTTAGTAGCTTCTTTTAGTGGAAGTCGAGGCAGTTGGGTGGTTGGTGCAGGGAGTGCGGTGGTGGTTTTTATAAATACAGGTGAAATAATACCCAAATCTCAGGCTGAGATGCAGTTTTGAAAGAGGAGGAAGGTGTTTTTCTCTCTTTCCTTCCCTCCCTCTTTTCCTCCCTCCCTCCATCCCCCCATTTATTAGAGTATCCTCTGTGGAAAGTGCCAGAGAAATGCGGTGCACCTCTAAGTCACCTTTTCTTCCCGCTGAACTCTTTAGCACCCAAGTTCGCTGGCGGATTTTGGACTCGGCAAAGTGCTAAGTTCTTCGTTTACTTTGAAAACCTCCAACAGAAGTGATGTCCAACTGCGGGAGGGCGTGCAGAATCGCCTCCACCACCCCAGGGGAGGACTAATCATAATACAGCGAGCTCATCAGGGGAGATGACCTCTTGGCGTCAATTCAACTCCTTTAAGAAAACACGGGATTTTACACACACACACACACACACACACACACACACACGATCTAAACTAGCACTTACATACACACACACACACACACACACACACACACACACACGATCTAGACTAGCACCAACACAGTGGAAAGCTCCCAGAGTCGCTGGACGGTTCAGTTTCATGTTTGCATAAATTGTTGGTCCTTATAAAATTGTTGCGTGAATATTGGGGGGAGGGATGTGCTGAACCTTGAGTTTTAAACTTCGAGGAAATATTTAGGTCCTGGCAGAAAGAAAGGCTCAGCATACCTTTATGTGTGTTTCTGTGGGTAGAAATGCATTTGATCACCAGTTTTGACTATGGTTAATGCAAACATTATTTAAATCCTAGACGGATTTATGATGAGATTCAGGGTAATCCGTGGCAGAAAATTCTAGGGTTATGGCTTCATTTATTTAAAAAAAGAACCACTCCCCCAGTCTCACCTCTATCTATAACCAGCATGTTGATGACACCAGAAATGATTCAATATTTTAATTCGTAAGGAAGATTGAAAGTCATCTACATCTTGCAGTAAAACTGTATCTCATAAATTATCATCGGGACTAATCTCACTAAAGAAGTTATCCCATACCTGTGTTTATTTCTGTGTGAGGAGAGCACTATTGAATAGAGTAATGTTGCCTTTAGAAGTTTGGACCAACCACTTACAGGTCACATGATATATTGATTATATGGGTAAAAGGGTCTGATCCAATCAGGGGAACTGAACTAACAAGTATTTACACTATAGCCCAATCAACTGTTGTTGTCTTAACTATTGGCTCAATTAATAAATAGGTGTTTAAACATTCTGATTAAATATAAAAAAAAGGAATTGTATTAGCAAGCAATCAAAATGACTCCAATCAAATCATGTGTTTACACATGGCTTTAGTCTATTTTCTCAAGAAAGTTCAACAGAAGTTTTAAGCATGTTATTTCCCACACTTGTGATGTTCTTTTTTATATCATGCCAAATTTTACGTATTCCCCAATTCTACCTTAAATGTGGCCATGTGAATCCCCCTGTGATCTTTACCTTCTCCCAATGATTGTGCCTTCCTTCTCTTGGCATCAGATATGAGACTTCTGAACTTCACAACTGGGGATCAAGACCTTTGAATTGGGGACTGATATACCAAGTATATGGAAGGATTTTTTTTTTTTTGCTCAAAAATTGGGCTTAAGAAGCCATAGTTTCACTTTTCAACATTAGACTTAAAAAATAAGTTTTGCATTAATTTCTTTCAAGTCCTTTCCTACTTGTATAGAATTACTAATCCATATTGTCTTTAACTTTCTCTAACTCATTGACTGTTGCATATTTACACCATTCCCCCGTCTATCCTGAGAGTCATTCATGCGTCACTTGCTGTGAACTGAAATTTGTTTTAGAAGTTGGAGTCAGAAGGGCAAGTGGAGCTGCTCTTGAGTCCATTTCATTGACAGCCTTCTCTCAGTCTTCATACCTAACAAAGTGTTCATCACATACCAGACACTCATTGAAAATATGTTGAAAAAAATAGGAAACTGAAACATAGCTATATTTCCTTCTTAGGCTCTTTGGTGAACTGATATATTGATGGCTCCCAGTTAATCACATCTCCCTGTATTCATACTCTTTTGAAGTTCCTTCCCACATAGGCCATATGGGTAGCCATGTAATTGCTGTGACCACTAGGAAGTGCGATGGAAGAAATTCACTAAGCGCTTGCACATTGGAGTTTGTCCTTGGAATGCACTCTTTTGGAATCCAGCTGCCATGCTTTAAAGAAGTGTAGACTATCCTGCTAGAGAGAGAGAGACCGTGTAGAAGAGAGGAACCAAGACACCCCAGCCTAGTCACCAGCTCAGTGGACATGCATGAGTGATCTTAACTGACACTACATGGAGAGATGTAACTGCCCAGTCAATTCCTGGAGTCATGCCAATAAATCATTGTTGTTTCAACCACTGAGTTTTGGGGTGGTCTGTTATGCAGCAACAGATAATTGATACAGCTTTCTCCAGCTTCAAGGATTAAAGATATGGTAAGATGGCTGCTGGAGATAATGATTTATCATAAGGACATGAGAGTGAACGGAAGGAAACTGAAAAACTGCCAGTAGAGCTATACAGAACTAGGACTTCATTTATCACGTCTTAGAGCTCAATGACAAATGATTACTCCAGTGATGCAATAACCATTCTGGGGGCTGTCTTTATGTCACCACTTTAGAATGAAGAATCCTTAAAGCTGTGAAGCAAGGAGGTCAAAAGACACAGACTCTTGAGTTCAGTTATCCTGCACTCAAATCCCAGCTCTGCCCCCCAAGTGCCAAGCACTGTGAATGAACATGAGTTATTTCCCAATCATTGGACTTCTAGAAATTAGACATATTTCACAATATACATGTTCCCCAATAAATTGCTCAGGTGAGTCCATGAATGAGAAAAAATGAGTAACATATGGAAATGTGGGGTTCAGATACAAACTCAATACATCTAAGTGGTTATCTGGTTATCTATGTCATCTCCCTGTGTACAATAGACCTTGGTTTCAAGTTAGACACCAAAGGACCTGAGTCTTGTGACTTTAATTTGATATAAATACACACACACACACACACACATGCACGTGCACACACACATATACCAGTTTGTCAGATTACAAATGGGAGGGGGCAAGAGAGTTAATCCCTCATCGTAGCAAAGGTCAAAGTTTGCTAAACCTGGGAACTTGAGTAATGTTTTTTCTTTAAAAGATGAATTTTCTCAGGCCCCCATATAGTCAGTAGTTTTATACAACCATGAAACAACATGCAGCACATTTGCAAATTAAACTTAATCAGATCTATAAAGTCAATAAGGTCTAGATTAACCACATTAATATGATATTATTTTGCTAAGTTAGTTGCCTCTAGACTCATGAATATGGCAATGACCATTACTAGTCTGCTTATGTCACTGTGTGCAATGTAGTTGCACAATGAGAACACATTTTTGCTATTCCATGTTCTGTGACACTTTCATTAGCACAATGCTCCCTTACCTCATATGGCCATCATTTGGATACAATAAGTTCTTATCTGTTTCAGTACAAGATAATTAAAGTTGAGTAACTTGGCTCCAACTCTGGACACAAGTTAGGGCGTTAAAATTTAAGATTGTCATTGATTTAACAATTCCATTTTGAGAAAAAGTACTATCAGGTAAATAATATTGGAGTGGCAGTCAGGAGACCTGCGTTCAAATTGTGTATTTGACACCAATCATAATGTAGTCTCTCTAGCATGCTTAGATATTTTGATATGGGAAAAGGAAAAATCTGAGAACCACAAAAGAATTTTTGTTAAAAATCATAAAGTAAGAACTTTTTAATGGTGAAATTTGAGCAATGTGGTGGAGATAAAGCAACTTTTTATGGGAGGGTTTCTTTCCAATATCTCTCCTGCAATGTCTAACTTCCAACTCTCCCTAGGATTAAGACTTATCTTCATCTCTCACTCTTTGAATTAATTTTTTCTCTCTCTCAATTTTAATTCTGTTAAACTACTTTTGTAAAAATTTAGGCATGCCAGGCTCGGTGGCTCAGCCTGTAATCCGTGCCTTTGGGAGGCTGAGGTGAGTGGATTGTCTGAGCCCACGGGTTCAAGACCCCATCTCTACAATAAATAAAAAAAATCAGCCGGACGTGGTAGCGCACGCCTGTAGTTGCAGCTACTTGGAAGGCTGAGGCGGAAGGATCGCCGGAGCCCAGCAGGTCGAGGCTGCGGTGGCCAGGAGCAGCCACTGCACTCCAGTCTGGGCGACAGAGTGAGACTCCAAATCAAAAAGAAAAAAAGAAAAAATTTAGGCATAAGGTAGTATTATTTTCATGATTTCCTTAAATTATACTGTTTACTTTCAAAATATTAGTGATGAATAAAACAATTCTCCTATTATGGTTCCCTATTGTTCATTAGGTTTTCAGAAAATAAAAATTCTTCCTTTCAGTCTCTGAAAAAGTTTTGGCTTAAGATTATTTTTCCAATCCTAGGAGAATAAAAATTGGAAAACCCATGCATTCTGTAGTTTTGGACTGAATATAAGATTCTAATAGGCAGAGTTATGAAATGATCCAATTCTCCTAACTCAGTTTCATTATCCTTTGTTTTCTGGAAAACCGTACCCGCAGCATCCATGGCAAACCCAAAGAGAAGAATTGCAGGGCCTTGACAATGCTTCTCCCTGCATTTGGCGCAGGTAATCGGGAAACATGAATTTCCCATTTCCAGCCAGGCACTTCTTGGAATAGGTGCAGGATCATCTACAGGCGCAGCTGCTGCTGTACTTGAGGGGTCCCAGAACCCAGACACATCTCTTTGAGCAGCCAAATGAGTATCTTCCCACCCACTACCACCTCATTCACTTTTTTTCAGCCTGAAATATTAAAATAAACCCAAAGTGTCTTTAAAATTTTAAATTTCATTATGCCCCTCGGAACCTATGCTTTGGAAAACTGTTGTTTTTCCTTTAAATAAACCAATATCTGGAATACATGCATGCATGCATATACACATATGTATATGTATATTAAAATATGCCTAGAAGACACATTTTACTGTAGCATGCGGTTTAGTAGAAAAAATAGAGAAATCCACCGTTCACTCATTCATATGCTTTTAAAAAGATTTTCAGGATGCACCTAGCAAGCTGTTGTCTGTTCTGGGATACATATACTCATTTGTGAAACAAATTTTATCTTCTCTTAGTAGTAACCTATGGAGGGTGGGGAGAGATGAAAATGATTTCAGCTTTTTTATCCTTATATTGTATGCTCTTTAAAGGTGGGTCTTGCAGTGCTCTCTATTTTATACAGAAGTAATAAATACTATCTTTAGGAAATGGTGATTATAATAATGGTGCTCCCTTGCCAAAAAAGCAACAAAGGTATTTTAAACTGTATTTTTATCATAATAGGGAAATTTCCAATAATTTAGCCAATTTTAACTAATAACTACTGAGAATTAACATTATTATTTAATGCAATCAGTAGTTGAATAGAATATAAATCTAAGAACTAAGCACTAGGGAAGATGTATAACAGATAATACTGAGAGATTTGTAATTCTCTAAGATAGAAAAGGGAGAACCCAAAGGAAATTAAGTGCTGATTTTCTCAAATAAGGAGATTAGATTTTCTTAGTTCTTAAAATTACCCTGCATAGCATGTATTTTATGACACATATATTCTTATAATTTTTCCAAAATCTACAATGTAGATTATGTGTTTTGTATATCAAGACTTTTTATTTCTATTTCTACTTACTGTTTCTTTTCCCAAACACCAAAATAAACCATTACTTTATCTTGTTTTCATAAATTATCTGAAAATATAAATTTTAAATGTTTATATATTATAAATAATGTATCAATTTATTCACTCTAATAAAGGCACTCAGCATTGTAGTTGCATTTGAGAAATACATAAGCACAATAAAACTTCACTTAATATGCTCTAGCATTCCTTCAATAAGCAGTGTGAAGTCAAATTCCTATGTAATTTAACAGTTGCTAGTAGCAGCACTCTGTGATCCTAGTTGAAAATAGCTACTCTGAAACATGAAGCACAACACAGAGAAATTATTCTATAGGTTTGCTCATTTCCCAGGGTTCTATCCAGATTGAACCAACTGGTGCAGAAGCATGAACTTGAGAAAAAGCAGTATGAGCAAGCTCAGGTGTTGTGCTATTTTAGCTATTTCTCTCTCCCCCTCCTTCTGTTCTTCCCCTCAGGTCATTTGAAAACACAAATAAAAGTGACTAGCATTTTAAAATGTCAAATAAAGTGGAAAATTATATGAAACAGTAGTATCCAAAGTAAAGTGCCAGAAAAAAATTACTGAAATTTCCATCTATAGATACTTTTTATTATTTTCACCTAAAAATGAAAGCAAATCATGCTTGACCTTTAATGAATGGGCACCAGTGCTCTCCATGGACCATGTGGCCGATGGTCATGTGTGGTGCCTGTGAATCCTAATGGAAGAACTGTCCACAGACAGACATTGTTTCCGTGGCATTGCAATTATTCCATCTCATATCCTAGATTCAGCTCTACTCTTCCATTAATCCCCAGAGTAGGAAAAGAGGACCCAGGGAGTTGAACCATGTTCTGAAGGAGCAACAGGCCCTCTGTAGGCACTGAACATCTGAAAGCTCCTCTAAGAGTCTTCCACTCTGGGGACACTATTGCAAGGATGGGACGCTAGACCTTTGGAGCCATTTTTATCTTTTCATTTCTATTCATATATCGTTTGAGCAGATTTCCTTCCTTCCTTCCTTTTTCCTTCCTTCCTTTCACCTTTGTTTTTTTCACTGATGTTAGAGTGCTTAATTTAGCAAAACCATGTCTGAGGGTAAATAAAACTAACTGCAGAAGTCTTAGTGGTCATTTGACCCACATAAGTCACATATGTCATTCTGTGAAGCTGTTTTAATATCCTTCTATTATGAATTCTAACACAAGTGCCTATCACTAAAAGGAGATGCTGATGGATTACAAATGTATTAAGACTAAAACGACATAAATGAAGTGTATTATAGACTCCAAAGTTTTCAGAAAAATTCCCTATGAGGAGAAACAACTTTAGATAATGTTTTAAATACATCAAACTAATACATATTTTATCCAGAAGCAAAAACTCAGTCTCTCAACCAATTTATCTTCAACAAAGTCACCAATAACAACCACTGGGAAGAGAAGATCATATTTAGTAAATGGTGCTGGGAAAACTGGCTGATCACATGCAGAAGAATGAAACTGGACCCCTAACTATCACCATATACAAAAATCAAGTCTAAATGAATCAAAGACCTTTATGCAAAACTTCAAACTATAAGAATCCTAGAAGAAAATGTGGGAAACACTCTTATGCACGTTGGAGTAGGTAACAAATTCTTGACCAAATCCCCAAAAGCGTGTGCCGTAAAGCTAAGATAGAACAGTGGGACCTCATCAAACTGAAAAGCTTTTGCACAGTAAAAGAAACCATCAAGAGGGTGGGAAGACAACCCAAAGAATGGGGAAAAAATTTGCAAATTATCTGACAAAGGTCTAAAATCTAAGCTCTACAAGGAACTCAAATGAAGTGAAAGGAAAAAAAAAAAACCCTATTAAAAAATGGGCAAGACATGAATAGACACTTCTCAAAAGACATGCAAGCAGCCAACAGATACATGAAAAAATGCTCAGCCTCACTGATCATCAGAGAAATGCAAATCAAAACTGCAATGAGATACTGCCTAATTTCAGTAATAATGGCTATCATCTATCAATCAAAAACAACAGACACTAGCATGGGTGCAGAGAAAAGGCAATACTTCTACACTGTTGGTGGGAGTGCAAGCTAGTTCAGCCTCTATGAAAAACAGTGTGGTAATTCCTAAAAGACCTAAAAATTGACCTTCCATACCATCCAGCAATCCCTCTCCTGGGAATATACCCAGAGAAATATAGATCGTTCTACCAAAAAGACACTTGTACACGTTTATAGCTTCAGTGTTCACAATAGCAAAAACATGGAGCCAACCCTACTGTCCATTGACAGTGGACAAAGAAAATGCAATACATATACATGATGGAGTATTACACAGCCATAAAGAAGAACAAAATCATGGACTTCACAGCAAATTGGATGGAGTTGGAGACCATAATACTTAGCGATCTATCACAGAAAGAAAGAACTGAATACTGCATGCTTTCACTCATAAGTGGTACCTGAACCTTAATTATGTTAACACAAAGGAGGGATCAGCAGTTGCTGGGTACTGCTGAGAAAGGGAGGGAAGCAACAGGGGCATCTAACACAAGCGTATCTGGCTCTATACCGGGGAGATGAAGGTCAGTTGGAAGCCCAAGTTTCACCTGCATGCAGCCTACTTGTGTAGTTAATACTTACTTGTATCCCATATCTCTATAATAAAATAAAATTTAATTTAAAAATACATATTTTATATCATTTACATGATGTATCACTATTATTTATATGACACATATAAACATATATTTATATAGTACATGGATATCTTGTATAATCCATAAATTATATATAAATATAAATACAATTAAATTATACTTTACATTTAATACATATATATTATTTACTTACATGTCTCTGTACTAATAAATTATGCATTATACAAAACATAAAATACATTTTAAAAGATAAAGAGTAAATAGACAATATTGTTGAAAACTTTTATTCTATTAATCAATGAGAAATTCATACCTTGACTGGGCACAGTTGCTCACATTTGTAATCTTAGCACTTTGGGAGGCCAAGGCAGGAAGATTGCTTGAGCCCAGGTGTTCAAGACCAGCCTAGGCAACATAGTGGAGCTCTTGTCTCTACAAAAAATAAAAATAAAATAATTAGTCGAATGCTATGGTGCGTATCTGCAGTCCCAGCTACTCAGGAGACTGAGACAGAAGTATCACCTAAGCACAGGAGGTTGAGGTTGCGATGAGCCATGATTGTGCCACTGCATTCAGCCTGTGCAACAAAGTGAGACACTGACTCAAAAAAAAAAAAAAGAAAGAAATATATACCTTTTTTTCTCTCACATTTGGTGAATACACTTTATTCCTAATGCTTTGAATATATTAGTCAGTGTCCAAGTGTGAAAATAGAAGCCTATCTAAGATTTTTGTGTATGTATTTGTGAAGAGAATTTAGTACTAGGGGTTGCTTATGCAGGAAATAGAAGGTCTGAGAAACTGAGCAGGATGGTATAGCAGCTCAGAGGTTAGTAACTGCAGGACACCTATCGTAACTGGGATAAGGAGCAAAGGGAGAAGAGGGGGAATGGGGGCTAGTCACCTGGTGGAAGCTGACCAGGAGATATGTCTGCTGGTAGAGGCGCTGCCCCAGACAAGAGAGTCTGGAGAAACGTCCTGGCTGTTTCTTGCAGTGTCCAGCCGGAGCCTCTCACTGGTAAACCTAGCCTTGTGCAGATGTCTGTGCAGATGTCTGCAGAGGAGTCTGCCTGTTATACAATGTGGAGTGGGGCAAAGGATGAAAATGGAAATGAGGCAAACAGGCCCAGTTTCTACCAATGGGAACTTTCCACAGTTCTCTAAATATTCCTTATTTTTTCATATTTCCACATGTTGACATATCTCCATCCATCGTCCTGCCGATCTCCTATACCTCCTTCAAGAATCAAGTCATTTATTTCACAAACATTCATGGACTTCCTACTATGTGCAATGGACTGACAGCTAAGTCATTATAACTATCCATTTCTTTGGAAAATAAGCCTATTTCCAAAACTTTTCTAAGTATTAAATAGCTGTTGAGTCAATATGGTCTAGTAGGTTTGGGCAAAGATTCAGGATCCAGACTGACTACCTGGATCAGATTCTGGCTCTGCCACCTACCAACTCTATGAGAATGCCTCAGTTTCTTTATCTGTAAACTGGGGATAATAATAATATGTACCTTATAGAATTATTAGATGTAGTAAATAAGCTAATGTTTGTATAGCACTTAGGAGAGTTCCTAGCAGTAGTAATTTCTTTATATGTATTTGTTAAACCAAACATATGAATACTAAGTCACTCCTTTTTCTGTACTTCCCCAGTCCTCCATCCATATTTGTATAATAGAATTTATTAGATTAAGCTGGAATTGACACATCTGTATTTTCTGTTAAAATAGGAACTCTGACTAGGAAGAGTCTATTAATTATCTTTGTAGTCTCAATACAAAGAGCATAATAGATGCTCAATAAATGTTTATTTAATTAATTAATCACTTTATCTAAACCTCCCCCATCTCACAAATCTTGAAATCAAATGAGTGCCAAAGCAAAGATATTTTTAAGAGTTCAGATAAAAGAAGGATTAGTCTGTTAGAGTTGACATTTATAGAGGAAGTAGCATTTAAGCTTTGAAAAATTAGCTAGGATTTAGATACGGGAAGCTAATCAGAGAAGCTAGGGGGAAATATGAGCTAAGGTCTGAAAGAGGGAAGGCATGGGGAGCTCGTGCAGGAGCAAGAAGTGAAAGGGGCTCTAGTAGATGTGGTTCCAAAAGGTCGGTAGAAGTCAAATTGTGGGAAGCAGGCAGGAAGGTCCACTTTGTAACACAGGCCAAGTACTCTTTTTTTTTTTTTTTTTTGAGTTGAAGTCTCACTGCTTCACCCAGGCTAGAAGAGTGCAGTGGCATGCACACTCACGGCCACCCCAGCATTGGCCTGCGTGGCTTCGGTGATCCTTCCATATCAGCCTTCCAAGTAGCCAGAATTACAGGCACGTGCTACCACGCCAGGCTATTTTTTATTTTATTGTAGAGACGAGGGCTCACCAAGTTGCCTGGGCTGGTCTCGAACCTGCGGGCTTAGACAATTCACTCGCCTCGGCCTCCCAAAGTGCTAGGATTACAGGCTGAGCTACCGAGTCCGGCCAGCCAATGACTCGTAATGTCTATTTCACTATAATACCCTTAATGAATAGAAATTATAGCTGTATCACCTATGCTTACTCAAGATTAAGGATAGTTCCTTTCTTACCATTCAAGAAAGCACATGTATCTATCTTTCTATCTATCATCTATCTACCTATCTTTTAAAACCTTAACTATTTTTTGAATATCAAATGTATAGATGCTCCACATTATTCTATAGTTAATAATTGTTACTGTGGATAATAGAAATAGTTGAAAAATAAGTTGGGAATCATCAGATTAATTTTCAGAAAGATTATTGAGCCGAAGTCTATAAGAGACTTGTTAGCTGAGCAGTGTCTGGGAGACATCATACACTCAAGTTCCTTATATGGAAATACAAAAAAGGCAAATCAAGTTGGAGGATAAAATTAATGATGAAAATTATTAATTTAATTATGTGATAAATACAAAGAGGGTTATTCTGTACGTTATTCTGGCTAGAAATTAATTCTAAACTGAGAACTGAGACTCTTCTATAAGTGTCTTTGTTTTTCTTCCTTCACATGCGTGGCAACCACAAAACTCCTGAGAGTTGTCACTTGCCTCTGACCTACTTTGAAAAATGCTTTATTTTTGGCTGGGAGCTGTGAGAATGTACACTTCCTCAGGACAGTAAGAAATGCCTATCTTCGGGATTTAACCAAGTTTCCCACAGAGGCACTCATTGGTGAATTGGTCTCAAATAGTCTAAATCCCTCACCTTGTGTGATGAGGTTGTTCCATTGTTTGGTTTGGTGGTGAGGAACTTCAGGGATCTCTGGGTGATTTATAGTCCACCTTTTGGTCTAGATTACCTTTCTGCCCTTTAACAAAATTCCTACATTTCTGTTCCTCTACCTCCTTCACGGGAACATCTTTTCTCTATCTAATCATGTGAAACTTTGTAACCTCCTCTAGCTGTGTTGCTAGCATCTCTCTGTGAACTGGTCAGCAGGATGAAGATATTTTCAGAACAATTCAATCAGCATACATAGTCCCTTCTGGATACCAATTACTTCAAACTTCACACATAAAATATGAGTTCCTTCAGAGGAGGAGAGGATGTTTTTTCAACATTTTAAGTTTCCTTACTATGCTTGGTTTTATTTGTTTGCTTGTTTGTTTGAAATTAAGTTGAGACATTTTAATAGCATCTTTGCTTTACAAAAGTGTAAACAAATGAAGGTTTTATTCATATGAAGAGCTGGTATGTAGAATTTTATTATATTGTAATTTATCAACCAGGCACAACATGTGTAGTATAGGTACTTTTCTTGTATTCTAATCCTGATGTCTACTCTCTTTTTGAGGTCTAGGGCGATCTGGTAAAGCCAGGCTTTAATATGGCCCCCAATAAGTCTTGTCTTTTGATATTTATGCCTTTGTGTCATCCTCTTCAACAAAGAATAACGTCTAATATTGTAGAAGAGAAATGTGGCTCTGGGGTTAGGTCATAAAAGATACTGTGCCTTCCGCCCTACTTTCTTGGCAGTTATTCACTTTAGGGAATGCCATCCATGTCATGAAGACACTCTGGCCTATGGAGAGGTCCACCTGGTGAGGCACTAAGGACTCCTGCCAATAGCCAGCACTAGGCATGTGAGTGAGCCATCTTGAAGACTCAGCAATAGATACTAATATTATATCCATTGGTTGCTGACATAGAGGATAAGACCAAAAATAATGTGTTGAGGAAATTATTTTCCTCTCAGGAAAACAACAACAAAACTTTACAGGAACATATTTTATGGGTTGCTTTTCCTTTGCAGCATACTAAGATTAAATTTCTACCACATAGATCACCTCCCCAACACTTACAGAAGTTAGAGTAGGACTCAGTAACTAAGAAAAGTATAAGACATGGGTACCAATTACTGCTAGTTAATATTGAGTGCTTGGTAATGGTTAAAAACATGGTAACAGGAAGAATACCATTATCTTTACAAATTTCACTATTATTAATGGATTAAGTGATAGAAATCCTGGGTGCGAGTTTTATTTGTACTTCTCTGCCACCTGTGACCTTGAAAAAAGCAATTAATCTAGTCTTTAGTTTTCTTATCTGTAAAATGGAATGATTAAAGTCTCTGTTTCCTCAGCCCATAACCACATGTTTATTTAGTTTCTTTCATATGTTAGGCCCTGCTATTTTGGATGTTGCAACTTTCGATTAACATTGCATGATTCACTTTTGCAATAAATTCAGTCTAAGCAAAGGTATATAAAAGGAGTCATTTTAAGCATCTATGATATTAACTCTGAACTAGGTGCTGATGTTCTGGAATCATAATCGAATGCCCCAAATTAAAGCCAGTGAAATGTATGTAGCTCTTTATACTTTGCAAGGCACTTCCTTATAATCATTATATGTGAGCCTCACAAAACCTGCTTACAATTGCTAGGTTTCTTTACTTGGCCTGTCCACCCACACACCTCTAACTATGTCTTTTATTATATAAGATTCACCTGCTGTACTCTCAAATGTATTTCTCCAGAGCATTTATTCCCTCTGCAATTAAGTAATAAACCAGAAAATTTATTAAAAGTCTGCCTCCCTTTCTAGATTGAATCATGTTCTATATCATTGCTCTATCCTAGTATTTAGAAATAGAAGATATTTTGTGTATATTTATTATGTAAGTAAATTTATTTTCACTTTTATATGTTTATAAATGTAGAGCCTGAGTCAGAAAGGTTAAATGACCAAATTTACACACTAAATGCTATAAGAACTGGGTGTAGGCCAGTGCCTATTTAGAAGGTTTCAGTGCTGCTTGGATTAGACAGGATGTAAATTTAGACTATGTGAAATTTATGCCTTCTACCTTGATTCTTTTTTATTTTAGTTGCAACCACAGCAGGGATAACAGCATACCTAGACAGAAATATTTGGGGGCAAGACAGTAGATGCCAAGTACATAATCCTTATTCTTTAGGAGTCTTGCTCCATATGGCTGACTTCCTCAGTAAAAGAAATTTTGCTAGTGATAAGAATGGAAATTGAATCAACGATTCTAAATTTTCAAATGAAAGAATTATTTTATTTTATTTTATGTTAGTTGGAGTCTCACTCTGTCGCCCAGGCTGGAGTGCAGTGACAAGCTCACGGCCACCCCAGTGTTGACCTACTGGGCTCTGGAGATCCTTCTGCCCCAGCCTTCCAAGTAACTGGAACTACAGGAGCCCACTACCATGCCCAACTGATTTTTTTAAATTTATTGTAGAGATGAGGTCTCACCAAGTTGCCCAGGCTGGTCTCGAACCTGCGGACTCAGGCAATCCTCTCGCCTTGGCCTCCCAAGGTACTGGGATTACAGGTTTTAGTCACTGTGCCCGGCCAATTATTTTAATATAGATATCACAAAATATACAACAGGGCATATAATTAATACATTTTAAAATTAAACTTAAATTTCTTTTTAAAAATATTAGAAAACATAGAAATTCAGACAAGATGTTTGTCTTAATATCTTGTATCTCCCTTTATTATTCTCCCTTTTCCAAATATAGAATCCTAATGAGTAGGTTTATCTAAATTGAAAATGTGCCCGTGTAATAATAAATTATATTTTTTTCTTTCCTTCTTCAAAAGCTAGCTCCTTTGTTTAGCAAACTGTATTTACTCACTGGCATTTTGTGGTTTTGCTCAAGTGTCAATTTGCCTGTAAAGTCTAACTCTATTAAAATATATTTGCCTGTGGCCATGTCGTCTTAAAATTTTCCTTAATTTGCATGCACTTCATATCTTAATGCAAAGCCTAAAATGTCTGACACAAAGTCTATACATAACAATACTTTTGATTGACAGGAAGGTTTATTATGCATTGATATGACATCATATTTATGTATAACAATGACTTTTTGACTGACAACTAAGCAATGATAGAATTTTGGACACCTTCCATCTACCATTTTTATAAGACAAACTAAAATATCCAGATAATTGGCTGAATTTTCTAGTTTTCATGCCAGTTGCTTAACATTGGGTATGAGAAGACACGTTAGCTAGGGTCTCATTCTTTACCTTTCCTGGTGTTAAAAGATAGTATTTTGTCCCAGCAGATAATTATATTATTCCACTTTTTAAAAAATGATTTTATCTGTTAAAAGTTGGAGACACTTATATCAACTAAACTGATTTAAAAATAGGCATGCTTACTACAGGCCTGTGGAATATTTTCAAGATCCCAATCTAAGAACAGAAAATCTAATGAAAATCTGCATTCTGGTCTCATGATAAGGTTTTCAGGAGACATAACCCATATTGATGTGCATTTTTGTCAATCACTTGACACATATTTCTGGATTATCTACCATGGAATCAGAACTCAACAAGTACAAGTACACTCCAGAGATGATATGGGTTCAGTTCTGGACCATTGATAAAGTGAATACAACAATAAAGCAAGTCTCACACCTTTTTTGGCTACCTAGTGCATATAAACGTCATATTCATACCATATTGTAGTCTGTTGAGTGTGCAATAGCAGTATGTCTAAAAAACAATGTACATATCTTAATTTAAAAGGAATTTATTGCTAAAAAAAAATGCTGGTGATCATCTGAGTCTTCAGCAAGTTGTAATCTTTTTGCTTATGGGTCTTGCCTCAATGTTAATAGCTACTGACTGGAATTTGCTAAAGGTTGGGGTGGCTGTGATAATTACTTAAAGTCAGACAACAATGAAGTTTCTCACATCTGTTGACTCTTCCTTTCACAAAAGATTTCTCTGTAGCATGAGATGCTGTTTGATAGCATTTTATCCACAGTAGAACTTATTCTAAAATTGCAGTCAACTTTCTCAAATTCTGCTGCTGCTTTATCAACTAAGCTTATATAATATTTAGTTCTCTTGATATTTCTACCACATCTGCAAATGATACCTCCCTGAGGTCTTAAACTCCTTCAGGACATCTATTAAGGTTAGACTTAACTTCTGTAAACATTGATATTTTGAGCACCTCCCTTGAATCATGAATATTCTTAATGGCACCTAAAATGGTGAATCCTTTCCAGAAAGTTTTCAATTTTTTTTCCCCAGATCCATCAGATGAATTACTACCTATGGTAGCTATAGCCTTACAAAATGTATTTCTTAAAAAAGATTTGAAAGTCAAAATTATTCCTTGATCCATGGGCTGCAGAATACATGTTGTGTTAGCAGTCATAAAGACAACATGAATCTCCTGTGCATTTCCATCAAAGCTCTTGAGTGACTGGGTGAGTAGTAATATGTAATGTTTTGGAGGAAAAACAAAACTTTTTTTTTTCCTGAACAGGTGAACTTAACAGTGGGCTAAAAATATTCAGTAAACCATGCTACAAATAGATGTGCCATCATCTGGGCTTTGTTTTTCCATTTATATAGCATAGGCAGAGTAAATTTAGCTTGATTCTTAAGGATCCTAGGCTTTCTGTAATAGTTAATGACTCCTGACTTTGGCTTAAAGTCACCAGCTGCATTAGCCCTTAGAGAGTCAACCTGTCATTTGAAGATTTGAAGCCACTAACTTCTCTTCTCTAGCTATGAGAGTACTAGATGGCATCTTCTTTCATTAGAAGGTTGTTTTGTCTATACTGAAAATCTATGGTTTATTGTAGCTCTCTTCATCTATTATCTTAGCTGACTCTTCTGGATAAATTCACTTTCTTATATGGGTGTGGTTCATAGTACGCCAAAACAATTACAATAATAGCGTCAAAGATCACTGATTACAGATTACTATAACAGATATAGTAATAGTAATGAAAATGTTTGAAGTATTGTGAGAATTACCGAAGTATGAGATAGAGACAGGAAGTGAGCACATGCTGTTGGAAATGTGGTACTGATAGACTTGCTGGAAGCAGGGTTGCCATGAACCTTCAGTTTGTAAAAAAACATAGCACCTGTGAAGCACAATAAAGCAAAGTGCAGTAAAATAAGGTGTGACTGTAAGACAAGGTCCAGACATAAAAAGTACTTGGGGATGTTAGCAGGCAATGCATAATTAAGTGTTAAATAATACATACAACCTAAGAATCCAGAAAAAGGCAAGGCCAATGTGGCTTGCACTGTCAAGACCCAAGCTCAATATAAACTTTTATGCTAACCAACTGATGACCTCAAGCAAGTTGCTTAACAGTTTCATGTCTCAGTTTCCTCACTTGTAATGTGAGCTAAAGTGATCTCCCAGCTCTAGTATGCAATGACTTTATATTAGATAAGCATCTCAACGAATATAAGATCTGCACTGTGCCTGGAAAGTGGATGTTAAAGCCAACATTCAGGTGAGCATGAATGAAAGAATGGGATGCTCACGTCAGGAAGAGGCCTGCATAAATCTAAGATTTGTGTTACATAATCAGCAATACATTGACCCTGCTCTTCACAAAATCAGCATCTATGTTAACTCAGTGAAAAAGTAGAAGAATAGTAGCACTACAGCACTAGAATGCTTGCTTATTATTTCAAATTAACATATAATATTTAAAAAGAGAAAGCATCTAGCTATTTAAAAAAAAGATTTGTCAGCATGGTGAAATGATTGGAGCTGCTGTATGACTATAGCGCTGGATTTCAACCACTAGATGCGGGCATATCACTCCATCATGCCTCTAGGAAAGAACTGCAATGTGCTCATATTACAGTCATAAATCATTGTTTTCTAAGTTCTACGGGTTCCCTGAGTAATGTATATTTTCCTGTAATCATTACAGAAAAGAAAATGACCAAATACGTAACTAAATTTTGAAAATTATTAAGTAGGACATTATTTCTGGCTCTAGCCTTGAGAGTATCTGGGAAGGGATCAAAGATTCTGTACTTAGTAAAGGAAAAGATCAGCCTTTTGCTCACATTAGGTTGTAAGCAATAGAAGATTTTTGACCCTCTTACAAAAGTGACAACTCTGCTCATTGTTTGCATGTTGCATCTTCTTATTACTTTGATAGCTACAAATTTAGAACAAGGTATTTTGCTTTTTACTAACAATTGTACACTGGGTTAAAAAGAGACATAACCAATTTGTGTTCAATCGTTGTTTATGGTGCATAACTTGTATTACTTTTCAAAAGTAAAAGCTACTTTAGAATAATTCTACATTGTTCTATTTGGAAACACTGAGCCCCACATAGCTGTGGCCGTTGGCAGTTAAAATTCATTTTCAATGGTAATTAACAAAGAAAATGACTTTGTATAAATGGCCAACAAACGAAAATATGCTCAACGTCACTAATTATCAGAATAATGTAAATTAAAATAACGAGATATCATCTTACACCAGTCAGAAAGACGGTTATTAAAAAGTCAAGGCTGGGCACAGTGGCTCATGCCTGTAATCAGAAGCACTTTCAGGAGGCCAAGGGGGAGGATTACTTGAGTCCAGGAATTTAATTTGAGACCAGCCTGGGCAACACAGCACGATCCTGTCTCAAAAAAAAAAAAAAAAAAGTCAAGAAACAACAGATGTTGGGAAGAGTGTAGAGAAAAGGAAATGCTTATACATTGTTAGTGGGGGTGTAAATTAGTACAACATTTTTGAAAAACAGTATGGAACTTTCTTAAAAAACTAAAAATAGAGCTACCATTCAATCCAGCAAATTCACTATTGGGTATCTACTAGAAAGAAAATAAATATATTAAAAGACAACTATATAGTTATTGCAGCACTATTCACAATAACAAGGATATGAAATCAAAGTGTCCATCAATGGATGATTGCATGAAGAATATGTGATACACACACACACACACCCAAGTCCACCATGGAATACTGCTCAGCCATTAAAAAAAATTAAATCATGTCTTTTGCAGCAACATAGATGAAATTGGAGGTCATTATCTCAAGGGAAATAACCCAGAAGCAGAAAGTCAGACACCACATGTTCTCATTTACAAGTGGGAGCTAAATAATGTGTACACATAGACACATAATAGACATTGGAAACTTAGAAAGGAGGGTGGGTAAGAAGAAGGGATGAGGGATGAGAAACTACCTATTGGGTACAATGTACACTGTTTGGGTGATGCTTACACGAAAAGCCAGATTTCACAACTATACAACATGTCGATGTGACAAAGCTGTACCCATACCTCCTAAATCTATAAAAATGAAAAAGAAAATGACTTTGGCTTTTTTCTATCAAGAGAAACTAAGCTCAGTGTTATAGTCTTTGAAAAGACAATGTAAAACAAATTAAATTTTTTTTAAGTGGATGGATATTTCAGAAAAAAGGAATGATGTTTAAGTCTATTTATATAGGCTAGCGAGTAAACTATAAATAAGTACCACAAATGTTATGCTACTGTAAAGATTTTTTAAGAGTAGTTTTATATTCACAGCAGAATTAAGAGGAAGGTATGGAAATTTCCCATATCCTTAACCCCTAAACACACATAACCTCCTCTATTATCATCGTCCTCCATCAGAGTAGTACATTTGTTACAATGGCTGAACCTACATTGACATCATTGTCAACCAAAGCCCATAGTCTCTATTATGACTCACACTTGCTTTTGTGCATTCTACATATTTGTACAAATTTATAATGATGTATATTCATCATTATCATATCAAATAGTATTTTAACTGCCCTAAACATCTCCTGTGATTTGTCTGGTCATTCCTCCCTTCCCTCAACTCCTGGCAACCATTGATCTTTTTATCACCTCCATAGTTTTGTCTTTTTCAGAATGTCATATAGTCAAAATCATAAAGTATGTAGCCTTTTCAGATTGGCTTCTTTCACTTAGTAATGTGCATTTAAGTTTCTTCCATGTCAGCCGGGCTCGGTGGCTCAGCCTGTAATCCCACGCTTTGGGAGGCTGAGGTGAGTGGATTACCTGAGCCCCGGGGTTCGAGACCTGCCTAGGCAACTTGGCGAGACCTCATCTCTACAATAAATCAAAAAATTAGCCAGGCCTGGTAGTGCACGCCTGTAGTTCCAGCTACTTGGAAGGCTGAGGCGGAAGGATCGCCGGAGCCCAGCAGGTCGAGGCTGTAGTGACCGGAGCTGCCACTGCACTCTAGTCTGGGTGACAAAGTGAGACTCCAATTCAAAAAAAAAAAGTTTTTTCCATGTCTTTTTATGGCTTGATTCCTCATTTCTTTTAAACCATGAATAATATTCCATTGTTTGAATGTTCTATAGTTCATTTGTTCATTCACCTGCTGAAACACAGCTTGGTTTCTTTCAAGTTTTGGCAATTATGGCATTTCCCCCCACCATGAGTTGTAATAACATACTTCAGGTGGTTATAGCTTTGTTCTTTTTGTATCTACATCATTTCTAAAAAAAAAAATCACTTGATAATGCTGAAATTAAAGCTTAAGGCCAGGTGTAGTGGCTTATGGTTGTAATCCCTGCACTTTGGGAGGCTGAGGTGAGAGGACTGCTTGAGCCCAGGAGTTTGAAACCAGCCTAGGCTAATGGACTTTTTTCTACAAAGAAAATAAAAAATAAAAAATAACCGATGTGATGGTGCATGCTAGTAGTCCTAGCTACTTAGGAGGCTGAGGTGGAAGATCGCCTGAGCCCAGGAGGTAAAGGCTATGGGGAGCTGTGGTTGTGCCACTGTACTCCAACCTGGGCAACAGAGTGAGACCCTGACTCAAAAAAAAAAAGATTTTATATGTAAAGGTTTACATCCTCCAATAATATAGATTGAAATTTCTCAAAATTTGGAAGTTCAGATTTATGACAGACAAAACTAACTTAGCACTTCAGATAAATATGATGCCATTGTCTGATATAAATTAAATAACTGCAAGCAAAGTAATAACAACTTGCAAACCTGAGTTTCCACAGCAAGCACCATGGGGAGTTCCTGGAAATACAACAGCAGAGCACCTGTGTCATTGCAGCAATCAGTGACAATGCAGGTAGGGGGTGTGCAACAACTGACAGCACAGACTTATTTGGCACATGTGACACCCTCTAAGGTCTTCCAGAAATACTTTCTGGATAGCCATATGCAGTGGCTGATGCCTATAATCCCAACACTTTGGGAGGCTGAGGCAGAAGGATCGCTTGAGAGCAGGAGTTCAAGACCAGCCTGGGCAACAAAGCCAGAGCTCATTTCTACAAAAAATAGAAAAATTAACTGGGTGTGGTGGTGTGATCCTATAGTTCCTGCTACTTGGGAGGCTGAGGCAGAAGGATCACTTGAACCCAAGAGTTCGATCATGTCACTGCACTCCAGCCTGGGCAGCAAAGTGAAAACTTATCAAAAAAAAAGAAAGAGAGAGAGAGAGAGAGGCAGAGGAAGAGGCAGAGGAAGAGGAAAAGGGAGGGGGTAGAGGGAGAGAGAGACAGAGAGAGAGAAAGACTTCATGGGGGAAGCTTGTCAGGTGCTGGGTACTGCATGACCAGGTTTGCTGTTGTTTTTTGTTGTTCTTCTTGTTGTCGGGGAGGGGGAGGGGACAAAGGGGCATGTCAAAACCACAAAATTTGGGTATCCATTCTGATATAGCTTAATTTATTTCCATAGGCTGCTGAGCTCTGGGACAACAGGATAACACTACTGATGCTTATAACTAAAGGATTCTAATCTAAAGAAGCTTGCTTCAAGATGGGAAGTCAGAAGAACACAAGAGAAATTAGTGTGAATGCACACTTTATCTGGGAAGAAATGCTAGGCACATGAGAAGGGTAGGCAGCATCTGAATTATCCATACCCTTACCCTAAATTCTCTACACATCTTGGATATGAAAATGATTTCCCTTCTTTCAAAACTGTGGGGTCTTTAAAAAGTATATGTAGAAATGCAACCTCATACTAATGTTAGACACAAGGGGGAAAGCTGGCAAGAATAAGGATGAGGCTGGAACAGCTCATGACTATGAATGATCTTAAGCTTACATACATGGAGTCAACTCATAGACCCCACTGATAAGATGACTCTGGGGAAAGTGGAAAGAGGTTCACAACAATACCAACCTTGTCAGGCACGGTGGTTCAAGCCTGTAATCCCAGCACTTTGGGAGGTGGAGGTGAGAGGATTGCCTGAGTCCAGGGGTTCAAGACCAGCCTGAGCAACATGGCAAGACCTCGTCTCTACAATTAAAAAAAAAAAATTAGCCGTGCTTGGTGGCACATGCCTGTGGTTCCAGCTACTTGGAAGGCTGAGGTGGAAGGATTGCATGAGCCCAGCAGTTCAAGGCTGTGGTGGCTGTGAGCGTGCCACTGAATTCCAGCCTGGGCAACAGAATGAGATTCCGACTCAAAAAAAAAAAAAAAAACCAAAGCAGGAAAAAGAAATACCTTGGGACATCTCTGAATTCCCATCCAAACATTCTTTCCTAGCTGCCACACAACACAAGGGGCAAACTCCCTCTCTGCCTTCCGATTCAGGGAACTAACAAACGCTCCTTGAGGAACAGTGTTGTGTATCCTACTGTCCTCACATTTAACTCAGTGTCTTTGCACTTCCCAGAGACAGTACCTATTTACGGAACCAAAGAAAAGGAAACAACAGCACTATGCCATTTGTTTTCAGACTGGTTTTATTTCTCAGTTCTAAACTTTTCACCGCAAAATAATCTCTATTTTTGTTCTCCCCAATTTGCCAACATTTTCCCTATTATACAAAGTAAGACTATATCCTAGTCTTTTCCCATTTTCACTGGCCTCCCTCCCCCATACACCTTCATTAGTTTTAGATTAAAAATGGCCCTGTGGGGAAGTACTCTCAGTTTGCAGTATTTCATTGCTCTGTTTCTGTTCTTTCTCACGTAACAACTCAGTAATTCTTTCGTTTCTGTGTATTCTAGTGAAATACACAAACCTACACAAAAAACACATGTACACATATGCACACTTGGAAATTAGTTTTTTTAATAAGGCAAACTGGAATCACATCAAATTTAAACTCACGGATATTTCTATACGATTTTTAAAATGAATATAAGTCATTCTGAGTTTTTTTAAAAATGGAGAAAATGGTTTAAGTGATGGAAAAAGTCTATAGCTCCCTAGAGGCTGAAATATTATGGTAATCATTTTCATAATTCAAATGAGTACATAATTACTAGAACAGCAACAGAGAAGATTTACATTCACTAAACTAAATAAAAAAGTCAGTAGCAATCAGTATAGGAAAATGTACCCTCTTATATTTGAGGTAAATTAATTTTGTAACTGAAATGTCATTATGTTGTCATATTTCCAGTCTTATCACTTATTCAAACATATCCATTTTTCCTTCCTAATGTTTCATTGCTAAGATAATTGAACTTTGCAGTTTTTATCTCAAGTTTATATTACTTAAAAATCTCTGTGTGCATTATTACAAGGAAAGGGCAAAGGCAGAGATAGGACTTATTTAGCTTTCATGGTTGATGATTGCATTGAAGTCCACAATTGATTATAGCTTTCTAACCTCTCTTTTCCTACTTATTACCCTCTTCATTTTATACTATAGTATTTTCAGATATTAGACTATCTTTATTTAGGATGCACAAAAGGAAAAGACCAAGAAGAATTTGAAAAATAATATATTTTTGTTTTGATGTTTCAATTTAATGCAGGTTTGAAAATGCTGAACTGTCCAAGGTATACTAAATATTCATTAGGCAGTTTAGCTTTTACTAAGTTCTAAATGAAAATGACCCAGCAAAATCAAATTGAAATTTCATAGAGTACTTTTCAAGTATGATTCTAAAACATACATTAAACAAAATGCATTCATTTGAATGCAAGTCTCTCTCTTTCTCTAGAATACATATACACCCTAGGGTCTATTATGCTTTCAGTTCAATGCCTCCAAAATGTGTGTGGTGTGGATCAAATAAATAGTTCAACAGCTTTCATAAGCAAACAATCTTATGGTCTAGTATATCTACAAACCTCTTGTGCTATTTCTTTATGCTTCCCCACTTACAAAGGTTAATACAAATTTCATTTGAATTCAAGCAAAATATTCTGCATAGACAAATCTGTTCAGAAAGAGCCCATCAGAATTTATCCATGTGAATCCAACAGCCTTTTATGGACTTGCAGAGGCATAGCAAAATGTGCTCACTTTTAAAAATCAGACTTGCTACTGGCCAGCCCTAGAATCATAGAACTTAGTGCAGGGAGGACTTTAGAAATCATGTAGCATAACTCTTGCATTTTTTTAAATGTAGAGTTTAGCATACATTTAAAATGTCATTTACCTTTGGTGGTAATATGATGACTGTTTTATTTGATACTATCATAAGCTCTCTAGCTTTTTTATGCTTAACAGGTTTCATGGTATATCATTTTACTCTCAACCTATTTGTGTCATTACATTTACAATGCATCAATTTTAGAGAACCTATAGATTAGTCCTACTTTTTAATCCAGTCTGACAATATCTGCCTTATAGAGTGTTAATTCATATAAGCTGAATGTAATTATTTTGTTTTTGTTGTTCTCGTCTGCTTGTTCATCATGTTTTTTATGTCTTCTGTTACTACATTCACCTTCTTTTGGCTTAATACAAAATTTTAAAGCAGAAACATTTCATTTTGGAGCAATGGTATGTTTAGAAAAAAATTGTGAAGCTAGTTCAGAGCATTCCTGTATACATCACATCCAGTTTCCCCTATTATAAACATCTAACAGGTTCATCTTGTGCATTTCTTGTCCCAATCCTAGAATCAGTCATTTCTCCAGGAAATGGTTCTCTTTATTGAAAAGTGGCATTAGCAACCAAGATCTGGGTGTTAAGGGTGGTTATTTCTCCTGGGGTATGGTTGCTTCTAGATCCTCTCAGCTGACACACTAAGGAAGTATACGTGTATACAAACCCACGAATATATACATATATATATATATATATATATACACACACACACACACATATACTAAGCTAAACACGAGTTCATACTGGTGTATTCATCTCTAATCCATTACCACATGGTACATTCTTTTTTTTTTTGAGTTGGAGTCTCACTCTGTCACCCAGACTGGAGTGCAGTGG